>NC_068997.1:25873010-25874361 GCF_001194135.2 Octopus bimaculoides
ACGAGTCTACACACACACACACACACACACACACACACACACACACACACACACACACACACACACGTGTATACATAAAGATATATATATGTATACAGATGTATACATATACATATAGACCCGGTTATTTGTCACTAAACTTACAATCTTTTATATAGCAACAGTAATTGCGCGCAAATACACACATACTCATTTATACATACACACACTGACACACAATACACACACACACACACACAATACACACATATATTGTGTGTGTATGTGTGTGATTCAGCAAAATTTATAGATAGATAGATAGATAGATAGATAGATAGATAGATAGATAGATAGATAGATAGATAAAGAGAGAGTGAGACAGAGAGAGAGAGAGAGAGAGACAGAGAGTGAGTGAGAGAGAGAGAGACAGAGAGAGAGAGAGAGAGAGAGAGAGAGAGAGAGAGAGAGAGACAGAGAGAGAGAGAGAGAGAGAGAGTGAGAGAGAGATGGTGGATATATGCGGACATAATTTATTATTGCCGCTTCTGAACAAAGAAGTAGCGATAAACGATCTTCCGTTGATTATAATAGGTGTTGTTTTTATTATTGTTATTTAGCCTCAAGGGAATCTTGATCGAGTAAAACTACGATTGGGGGCATTCCAGTTACGACCAACCCGTCTCTTTATGCTATAATTGTCAAATAATTTTCATATTAAATTCAATGTATTTCTTTTATCTTTTTTCTGAAGGTGGTTGATATGGTTTCCAGCACGTCAAACGACTACCGAGTGCAGTGTCTCTCAACTATTTTTTTTAAAGCATGGACTCCTTAGATTACAATTTTATTCTGGTGCACTCTCATAGCCAAAGCTAGTTTTATAGACACATTTAAAAATTCATATTTTGTTTTACACACATTCACTTGAGTAGATCTGCAATAGTATTTCAGTGACCAGAAACATGTTAAACTATATAAAATATTAGAGAAAGAAATCTATCTGTTTCTTGCAATAAATACATTTAAATCAAAATTCTTTAAAAAAAAAAGGAAAGAAAAAGGGATCTCTAGTTTATTTTGCTTTCGTAGATTCTCCAAAATCTTATATAGAGCCCTCCAAGGTTTGTATGGTGTATATATATACATATATAATGGTATGCATGTATATATATATATATATATATATATGTGTGTGTGTGTGTGTGTGTGTGTGTGTGTGTGTGTGTGTGTGTGTACAATTAGTTATGTTTAGACTGACACTCAACATACCCTAAAACTATTCAGACATGTATAAATACTTAACTAAAGTACGTACACTTATATACATACGTATATACATACATACATATATGTATATATGCATATATATATA
>NC_068997.1:25877658-25878793 GCF_001194135.2 Octopus bimaculoides
AGATAGATAGATATATATATATATATAGAGAGAGAGAGAGAGAGACAGACAGACAGACAGACAGATAGATAGATAGATAGATAGATAGATAGATAGATAGATAGATAGATAGATAGATAGATAGATAGATTTGTGATATACATATATACACATACACGTACAGATATATGGACAGAGTAAATGCATTTATTTGTTTTGAATGTGCGAATGTATACCTGTGTATGTGTGTGTGTGTGTGTGTGTGTGTGTGTGTGTGTGTGTGTGTGTGTGTGTGTGTGTGTGTTGATGCGCGTGTGTGTTTGTGGGGGCGAGTTGATAGATAGTTAGATAGATAGATGAATAGATATATATCGATGGATAGATACATACATATATACATACATGTGTACATATATGTACACACACAAATACACATAGTTTCATACTCATATGCACAAAAGCTTATATATGTGTTGTGCATGTATGCATGTCTCTATATGTATGTAACTTGTCAGTTCGCTGCCCATAAGTCAAAAACAAAAGCACATTCTGAGGCGATATTTCTTCATAATAATATTCGCCACGAAACTCATGGTAACATGATCGGATGTATGCTTGTATGTCATAACCTGTAACATATTACTGAAGATGGCTGTGTGGTAAGTTTGTTTCCCCCCAAAAACGGAAACTGAAACTGAAAGAAGATTGCCATATACAGAGTATTCGGGCTATATTTGATAGTTTGTATGAAATGAAAACACAATATCACACTCAAAAATAACAGTATTTTTTGAAAAATTAAAAAAAATATCAACTGGATTATGACTGGGAAATAACAGCTTACTCAGAGTAACTGCCATATATGTATATATGTATGTATATATGTCTTTGTGACTATCTTTGTCCCACCACAACCGCTTGACAACCGATATTGTTGTGTTTACGACCCCATAACTTTGTAGTTCGGCAAAAGAGGTCGATAAAATAATTACCAGAAAGTACTGGAGTTGATACATAAATTCTTTAAGGTGGTGTCCCAGCAAGGCCGCAGTCTAATGACTGAAAGAAGTAAAAGATAAAATATAATATAGGTGCTATTAAGTTAGACATGGCCTGGACCAATCTTTGGTCGAAAC
This sequence comes from Octopus bimaculoides, assembly GCF_001194135.2. Classification (NCBI taxonomy): domain Eukaryota; kingdom Metazoa; phylum Mollusca; class Cephalopoda; order Octopoda; family Octopodidae; genus Octopus; species Octopus bimaculoides. Next base: position 25,878,774 of record NC_068997.1, read on the forward strand.
ATATCTAAGTTTATATATAT
>NC_068997.1:25878934-25881098 GCF_001194135.2 Octopus bimaculoides
GAGAGAGAGAGAGAGAGAGAGAGAGAGAGAGAGAGTGAGTGAATGAGAAAGATAGATAGATAGATAGATAGATAGATAGATAGATAGATAGATAGATAGATAGATAGATAGGCAAACATACGCATACAGAAGCAGATATTTTTTTATTCTTTTTCGATATTTCTTTCTTCTCACTCCAACATAAAATCTTCATAGACTTATCTAAAAACTATATCTATTAATTAACACTTTCCCAGACAGCCTCAAACAAAAACCACTATCACTAACATCACTAACTCCACCACCACCACCACCACGAATAACAACAACAGCAAAATCAGAGTCAACATCTCAGTGACGAAACTTCAAAGTTGTTATATTCGTTATTTCGACTTCATTTAACCTCATCTTACGGAAGTTCAAAGTTACAATGTCAGATTATAATTGTAATTAATGACTATTAACAAATGATTATTAGGAATTAATGAGAAATTTCAATTATGATCTTAGTTGTCTGTCGTTATTGTGCGTCCAGAATTTCGAGGCCAACATTTTTTTATATATATATATATAAGTCTGCGTATATGCTCGAGCGCGTGCTAATGTTTGAAGTACACAATCATACGCGCACACATATTATATACTTATACGCATATGCATTTATGTATACATATATGTAATACAGGGGAACAATTTTGAACATAGTTTCTGTTGAGTTTTCTTTTTCATTTGATTAACACAGGCGTGCTGCAGTCAGTTTCCTTTCATCACGTCAAGGCTTTTTTGTTTGTTCATAAATAATGGTACTGGTCAGTTGCCTTTATTGTTTTATTTATAACACTGGGGAACACATTCGAGAACATTTTAAGTTGTCTTGGCTTTTACGATTAGTCCTATCTAATTTGATGGTAATGGATTTAGAAATGCCCTCAGAAATTTTCTTATCGTATCAAGGTTTTGTCAAAGAGGAATTAATTTTTTTTACCAAAAATATCAATTTTATCATTAAATTCAATGCTGAAATACACTTTTACTCTTTTTACTCTTTTACTTGTTTCAGCCATTTGACTGCGGCCATGCTGGAGCACCGCCTTTAGTCGAGCAAATCGACCCCAGGACTTATTCTTTGTAAGCCTAGTACTTATTCTATCGGTTTCTTTTTGCCGAACCGCTCGGTTATGGGGACGTAAACACACAAGCATCGGTTGCCAAGCGATGTTGAGGGGCACAAACACAGACACACAAACATATACACACACATACATATGTATATATACATATATACGGCGGGCTTCTTTCAGTTTCCGTCTACTAAATCCACTCACAAGGCTTTGGTTGGCCCGAGGCTATAGTAGGAGACACATGCCCGAGGTGCCATGCAGTGGGACTGAACCCGGAACCATGTGGTTCTTAAGCAAGGTACTTACCACACAGCCACTCCTACGCCTAGCAATTTCCCATACCCTCGCAATTTCTAAATTCCTCCGTAAAGTACATATATAACTTACAGTGACGAGACTAATGTTTCAATTGGAACTAACATATTCAACCTGAAATTCTATCGTGAGGTTATATATAAACTTATAAACATTTTCGTAAGTGACAAGGTTTCAATCCCAGCTCATAGATATCTCAATTTTCTTTTCTTTTTTTTATTATTTTAATTTCTCGACACTGGTGAAGATGATCATGATATTGATAATGACGATGATGATGATAATGATGATGGTGGTGGTGGTGGTGGTGGCGGTGGTGGAGGTGGAGGTGGAGTTGGAGGTGTTGGTGGTGGTTGTGGTAGAGGCGATGAAGCTAGTGATGGTGATGATGACGATGACAACGACGATGACGATGATGATGATGATGATCATGCGGAGGTGGAAAGTGAAGTGATAACGACAGATAATCAATAATCAAAATAATGATGAAACTGGTAGTTGTGATGGTGGTGGTGGTGGTGGTGATGATGGTGATGATGATTCTGAATATGATGATGATGAAGATAATTAGAGAAGTAATATGATGATGATGATGATGAGGAGGAGGAGGAGGAGGAGGATGACGACGACGACAATGAAAAGGAAGAACATAGACATCATCATCATCATCATCATCATCATCATCATCATCATCATCATCATCATCATTATCATCATCATGAACAACACAATTATCACATATAACAACA
>NC_068997.1:25881584-25884870 GCF_001194135.2 Octopus bimaculoides
GGTGTTGGTGCCAGGTAAATTATTTTACAAAATCTTTAATATATTTAGCAAGGCTTGTACCATCAATCATCCCTGGACGGAAGGTGTCTAGGTGTGAAGAACGGTCAGTCGCCAGTGTGGCTGCAGCGGTGGCGGTAGAGGGGAGGTTGTTGTTGTTGTTGTTGTTGGTGGTGGTGGTGGTAGTGGTGGTGGTGGTTAGTGTAGTGGTTAGTCGATGGTTAGATAGATGGTTGGGATAATTAGGATGGTTGTGATGCTGGTAGTGACGGTGGGATGATGGTGGTGATGGCTTCAGGTGGTGGTAGTGAGGGTGGTGCTAGTGATGGGGATGAGAATGCTCATGATGATGATGATGATGATGATGATGATGATGATGGTGATGGTGCTGGTAGTGCTGGTGGTGCTGGGGGCAGTAATAATTATGATGGTAGGTTTATGTTTAGTGATGACTAGATTGATGGTGGTGGATGATTAAGACGGCGCTGGTGGTGCAAACATCGGATGAGACGTTGGAGATGGTGTCGATGGCTATGATGATAGTGATGGCCGTAGTAGTGATTGTTATGGTTATGATGGTGATGGTGATGGTGGTGGGAAGGATGGAGTTGCGATGGGAAGGGATGTGTGGCGGTGATGGTTAGGATGGGGGCATTGATGATGGTTAGTGGTGGTGGTGTTGAGATGGTAGTAATATTCTTTTCTACTCTAGGCACAAGGCCCGAAATTTTGGGGAAAGGGCCAGTCAATTAGATCGACCCAGTACACAACTGGTACTCAATTTATCGATCCCCGAAAGAACGAAAGCCAAAGTCGACCTCGGCAGAATTTGAACTCAGAACGTAACGAAAGACGAAATACCTATTTCTTTACTGCTCACAAGAGGCTACACACAGAGGGGACAAACAAGGACAGACAAACGGATTAAGTCGATTATATCGACCCCAGTGCGTAACTGGTACTTAATTTATCGACCCCGAAAGGATGAAAGGTAAAGTCAACCTCGGCGGAATTTGAACTCAGAACGCAGTAGCAGACAAAATACCGTTAAGCATTTCGCCCGGCGTGCTAACGATTCTGCCAGCTCGCCGCCTTTGATGGTAGTAATAATGGTAATGGTAATGATGGCGGTTGATAGTGGTTAAAATATTTTATGTTTTGTTGAAGAAAAACCATTTCACTGTGCATAAACTTTAACAACAAAATCCTAGGATCTTGTTCAAAACGGGCTCACCAGTATTTTCGTAACGAAACACTTTGAAACTTGGGACACTGGTAGAATGTGTCATATAAAACATCTTTTTCTCTTAGTCTTCTTAACAAAAAAAACGTACATCGCAAGTTATTTCATGTGAAAGTTATCGTATTTCTGTAATTTCAACCAATGACTGACGTCCATTCAGCCGAATAACAGTAAGTGCTGGCTACGTAAACAAACGATTGTCAAACGATTTTGGCGGTGATAAAATTATTATTTCCTTGTCAAAAAATGGCTAAAGCATATTGGCAGTAGCTAATAAACCTTTCTATTATAGGCACAAGGCATGGTTTTTGAGGGAAGGAGCAAGTCAATTAGGGTTAGGGTTAGGGTTAGGGTTAGGTAAAACGAACACACGTGTGTTGCCTCTGCAAAATGTCAGAAGTAATGGAGATTAAATATGCTTTACACTGCTTAGGAGTAACTGTAAACAGCTGAATACTTGTCAGTGATTGATTGAAATTATCGAAATAAGACAATTTTTTACATGAAATAAATCCGAATACAAAAATTTATTTCTGTTCTATAACACAAAATAGATAAGTATACGAAGTTTGAAAGTCTTTCGGTACCAAAAACACTACATAAAACATTAATGAAAACTGGTGCCCCCGTTTTGAACAAGATCCAAATCCTATACGGAACTTCAAAAGTCATATCGACCCCAGTCAAGAATCACTGCTTTAAGTTATAGGTATAGCCCGTATGAGGGGTCTATTTACAGTGTCTGTGTCGGCACTGGTCACTCATGAGGTATGGCTTACCACGAAGCCGTGTGAAAAGACGCTTGCCTAATGTGTCACGCAGTGGGATCGAATCAAAATCTTACGGTCTGCATCCTGCATACACCTAACTTGACTTTGGTCAAGGGCCTATTGAGCTTACTTGTCCGTATAGAGGTTAGTTGTATGTGGTGTAGGGTTGCATTTATTGCTGTTGATGGGGTTCAAGATATAGAGCTTGTTTTAGTGTTGATGTTGTTGCTGTTGCTTATTTAACAGAGTTTACTATATAAAACAACCCAACTGTGACTATTCTGTCTTTTTCCCTCGTATGCAATAAATCCAAGAGCACATTTTTTCGAGAAAGCAGGGTGTGATTTAAGGGAGATTTGGTAGTTATTTCTAGCAATTCAATTGACTGCATAGGTTCTTCTTCGAAGGCTGGTGTGGTTGTTGGTGCCTTTGTTGTCGGTGGTAGTGATTATGGTAAGGGTGGTATGTTGATGGTTATTATGGCTGTGTTGATGGCGGTAGTGGTGGTGGTTGTGGTGGTCGTGCTGATGGTGGTATTGGTGGTTGTGATGATAAAGGTGCTACTGATGGCGGTAGTAATAGCGCTCTTGCTGGTGGTCTTGGTTGAGGTGAAGGTGGTAGTATTCGTGGTTGCTGGTTCTAGTGATAACGGTAGCGCTGATGGTTGTGGTAGTAGTGGGGATGATAGTGGCGGGGTTAGTGGTGGCTATAACGATGTGGGCGAGGTCGGATGTATTGCTCGGTAGCAATCTTTATATTGGTCTCGTGGGGTCATCGTGGTGAGGGTGAATTGTATCACCAACACTGATAGTAGCATTGGTAGTGGTGGTGGTGGTGGTGGTGTATAGGTAGTAGTAACAGTGTTGGTTGTGGTTGTTTCTTTTTTTTCTTTACTCAAATAGAGAGTGTAGGGGAGTAGCTGCGGTAGGTGGGAGGAGGTCGGAAATAATGACCACCTCACCTCATCCTAATCCCCATCTCGCCCCGTTACCGCTAGATTTATTTCCCAGTTGGCAACTTGTGGGTCCATGACAAACTCACACACACAGAAATCCCTTCACCCAATCATTCATTCATTCCGACAGAAATACAGACAAACAAACAAATAGACGGACACGCAGATAGCTAACAGATGTTGTTGTAGTAGTAGTAGTAGTAGTAGTGGTGGTGGTGGTGGTGGTGGTGGTGGTGGTAGTAATTTCCTATTTAGGCCCAGGGGCAGCAAGACTGAGGGAAAGGGTGGTAGTCGATACCATCAATCCTCTTGGTTGGTACT
>NC_068997.1:25885242-25887200 GCF_001194135.2 Octopus bimaculoides
AACAACATTATTAATGATAATCCTTTCTGCTATAGGCAGAAAGGATGAAAAGATGAAAGGCAAAGACGACCTCGGCAGAATTTGAACTCAGAACGTAAAGCCGGGAAAAAAAAAGTCGCTAAACAATTTGTCCGGCATGCTAACGATTCTGCCAGCACGTACACACAGCCAGCAAGTTTTGTGGAGGCGGCTAATCGATTACATCGATCCGAATACTCAACCGGTACATAATTTATCAATTCCGAAAGGATGACAGGCAAAGTCGACCTCAGCAGAATTTGAACTCAGAACGTAAAGAATAAACGTTAATGAGAGTTTAGTCCGACGCACTAACGATTCCATCAGCTCGGTTTGTTTATTAGACACCACCACTTCGTACATTCAATACAATAAACGATAAAATATGTATTTACAATACATGCGAGCTTTTTATATGAAATTATAATAAAAACAAGGACGGACTGAGTGAGGATGATGATATATAATTTTTGGCCTGTTATCTTTTACTTGTTTCAGTCATTGGACTACGGGTTTGATGCAGCACCAGCATGAAGAGTTTTAGGCAAACAAATTGACCCCGGTATTTCTTTTTAAGTTCCGTACTTCCTTTAACAGAAACCAAATTAAGACTGTCAAACATTGATAGGGGGGAAGCTACGAACACAAAGACAAAGTCAAACAAACACGCGCATGCACGCACACGACGAGTTTCTTTCAATTTTCTTTCTACCACACGCACATATACTGGCAGGGAATGACAAGTCATGCTGCCCAACATAACTGAAGTAGATCTTCATTTTTGTTTATGTCGAGTCTTTATAAGTCACCACAAACACATACAAAACAGTCATCCTGAAAAGTATTTCTCATGTGTATGGTGTTGTCAGCGCGCGCATATCTGCGTGCGTGAACGCCGTGATTGGTTGCTCTTGTTCACAAATAATTTACTAGCATTATTAATGCGAGTGTCCTTATGACTAAATTAGAACGCATTACTAATTGCAATGATATTCTGAGGGAAAATGTCCTTAATATTCGTTTGTTTATCGTATATAAACGATATATGTCCTTAAGTACAAGATATATATATGTATATATATAAGAAATGTTAGTGGAGACGATACTCCATGTATAGAACAACTGCTTTTTGTGCTCGTTTCTGAGATAAGGTGTAATAAAAATTTTTTTAGAAGATATAAACTTCGGTTGCCAGGAATTTATATCCAAATAAATGAAATCATACTTCCATTGATTTGCGAGACGCGATTGGACGGGATACATTCTTCCATTCATGTACTTTTAGAACCAATAAACACATGTATATATTAAAATAATTAAAATAGTAAAATTTAAGTGAAGGAAGCCATGTACTGTCTATCTATCTATCTTTTTATCTATTTATCTATCTGTCTTCCTCTATCTTCCTATCTACCCCTCTGTCCTGGCCTCTACTTCACTGCTTCTGTCCCTTCCTCCTTGTTCCACTTCCTCCCTCCACCATCCTCTCTGCTCTCGTGTGACCTGTGGTCAACTTTCTTTTCACTCCAGCCGCTGTGAAGGCAAGACAAACTACTAGCGTTCTACCTCAGATTTGCGTTTGGCCGTACGGCTTTTGAATGTTGTTTTCACTGTCCAATTTTTCCTGTCTTGGTTTGTGTTTGCTACCTTGGAATCCTCTGTGTAGTGGGTTGATCCACTACTCAGGAAGAGACTATTCTAGAGTACGTTCTGTCTTATCTTCGAAACGTCTAGATAGAATAGAGACAGCTGATGAAGGGATATTCCAAGTGGCTTTCCGTTTTCCTATGTGTTCGTTCCGTTGTCTGTGGTTTGTTGTTCTAACGTCCTGTACCCTGATATGCATATATATACACATGTAGATGTGAGTATGTACATGTATGTGTGTATACATGTATATATATTCCTTGTATTATATATATATATATATATATACATAC
>NC_068997.1:25887358-25888824 GCF_001194135.2 Octopus bimaculoides
CTTGGTTTGTGTTTGCCACCTTGGAATCCTCTGTGTAGTGGGTTGATCCACTACTCAGGAAGAGACTATTCTAGAGTACGTTCTGTCTTATCTTCGAAACGTCTAGATAGAATAGAGACAGCTGATGAAGGGATATTCCAAGTGGCTTTCCGTTTTCCTATGTGTTCGTTCCGTTGTCTGTGGTTTGTTGTTCTAACGTCCTGTACCCTGATATGCATATATATACACATGTAGATGTGAGTATGTACATGTATGTGTGTATACATGTATATATATTCCTTGTATTATATATATATATATATATATACATACAACTAATACCAAAACACATCCAAACGGAAACGGATCCCGTAAAATTCATAAGTTCACTGAACAAATTTCTTCAAAAAATCCCGAACCGACCTCCTACACCCGGATATGTCTCCAACAAGAATAACTCTTTGCTAGTGTGGGCCATGGTACCCCATATATATAACTGAAAGACTTAAGTTAGACATGGCCTGGGCCTATACAGGTCGAAACTTATCAAAGTTATTCCGCCGAGGTCGACTTTGCCTTTCATCTTTTCGGGGTCGATTAAATAAGTACCAGTTACGCGCTGGAGTCGATATAATCGACTTAATCCGTTTGTCTGTCCTTGTTTATCCCCTCTGTGTGTAGCCCCTTGTGGGTAGTAAAGAAATAACACACACACACACACACACACACACACACACACACACACACACACACGTACTTACATATAATTATATCATTTCATATCATATCATTTATAGATTTAGATACATACAGACATTCATATATTTATACATACATATGTATGTATGCAAGAATGTGTGTTATATAAGCGAGTGAAATAAGGACAGTAACACCCAATACATGATTGGAGTTACATATATTTATGTTAAAGAGACTTGTTGGTTAAGGCTCGAACAATCCGAGAAGAAATAAAGTAAACTACAAAAATATAAAAAACAACAAAACAACGTTGCAGTTTGAGTTTATGCATTTTCCCTCATGTCCTGATGAAAGAGGCATAGCCCCGAAATGTAGATATATAAAGTAAAACCCCAATTTTGAATTGTTTCTCCTTTTTTATGTGTATAGCCTACTTTATATCTTCTCACATTGTTCCAGCCTTTCCCAACAAGTCTCTGTAATGTAATATTTGATAATGCTTCGCCAAAAGTACTCCATTTTAATTACATATATTAAATAGCTGTTGGACTCTGATTCACAAACTTTAAGGAATGCGGAGCTGAGGCAAACTAATATCTCACAATACACACACACACACACACACACACACACACACACACACACACACACACACATACATATCCGTGTGTGCATATGTATATATGTGTATATGTATATATGCATTAATAGAAACTTACATATGTATAAATGTATGCATGGTGTGTTTATGTCCCCGTCACTTAGCGGTTCGGCAAAAGAGAACGATA
>NC_068997.1:25888924-25889962 GCF_001194135.2 Octopus bimaculoides
GTGTGTGTGTGTGTGTGTGTGTGTGTGTGTGTGTGCATATCTGTGTGTCTTTCTTTGTGCTTTTGTCCGGCTCCCAATACTGTTTGACAACCGTTGTTCCTTTACACACATCTTCGCAACTCAACGTTTCAGCAAAACGGACCGATAAAGTAAGTAGCTGATTTAAGAATAATTGCCCAAACGGATTCGTTCAACTAAACCCTTCAAGGCGGGGTCTCAGCACAACCTCAACCCAATGACTGTCACAAGTTGGATAGAAAAGACAACGTGGAGATAAACCTTACCAGGTGCGCCACAAACACTCTCAGGTTCGCCGTACAAGATAAACATATCTATTGCATTGAATTAAATTCTAACTTTTTCAAAGAAAACGGTAAAGTCTTATCTACGTAACAATTTCATTACTCTTTGTCTAGCTGCACTTTCGCGACAAGAATTCCTATGTGAAATATGGAAGGTTTTTCTGTCGCATTCCATAGCTTATCTTTGCAGATTATAGCGTGACTTGAACTCAGATCCATGCCAAATGAGCGTAAGAAATTTTTGCAAATGATTTTGTCTGGCACCGTTCCTGTCATTCACTTCAGCACCCTATCAAGTTATTAAACAGAAAATTAATTAATTAGTATATATATAAATAAATATGTTATGTATGTATGTATGTATGTATGTATGTATGTATGTATGTATGCATGTATGTATGTATGTACGTGTGTGTGTGCAAAAAGGAAATTTAATTGGCTAATTTGTCTTAAAAACTTTGTGAATGTGATTTAGATTAGGAATATATTAGCTACTAGGTCCTTTATATGAAGGCATTTATTGGGTGTGTGTGTGTGTGCGTGTGTAGAAGTAGGCATGACCGCATGGTTAAGAAGCATGCTCTGCAGCACCCAATTATCAGGTTCAGTTCCCCTGTGAGGCAATTTGGGCAAGTGAATTGTTCTATAGCCCTGGGACTACCAGCGTCTTGATAATAAGTTTACTAGACGGAAACTGAAAGGGGTTCGTTATATATATATATATATATATATATAT
>NC_068997.1:25890187-25891979 GCF_001194135.2 Octopus bimaculoides
ATATATTCTTTTATTCCTTTGTTCTTTTACGTGTTTCAGTCATTTGACTGCGGCCATGATGATATGACATCATTATTACTGCAATATTGGCCTCCTACCCACCAAAATTTCGGGCCTTATGCCTAGAATAGAAAAGAATATTGGCTCCTAAGTGTTTTTTTTTATGTTGGGGAATAGATAATAGTCAGGCGGTGCCAAATCAGGAAAATAGGTTGGTTTATCAACCAATGCAAAGCGACAGTCACGCACGGCAACCATTGAAGCCAGGGCCTTGTTTGCTGGAACACTGTCCTGGTGAAATAAGACCCCTTTCGTCAGTTTTCATAGGGATTTGATTTTGATAGCCTTTCGAAACTGTCTCTGTAAGTTGGCACAGTACTCTCTATTGATGGGGTGGCCCTTTTAAAGATAGTCAATAAACATAACGCCTTTAGCATCCCAATAAACTGAGGACAACAACTTCACTGCAGATGAAACGACTTTGGCCTTCTCTGAGGCAGTTGAGAAGGGGCGCTTCCACTGCATGGAGTTTCTCTGTAGAATGTCTGATCTGTAAACACTTCACAAAACATGTAAATGGAATCAAACATTGCTTGTCAGCCATTGCTATTTTACATTATTTCACTGACTCGAAGGCAGTGAGCTGGCAGAAATGTTAGCACGCCGGGCGAAATGCTTAGCAGTATTTCGTCTGCCGTTACGTTCTGAGTTCAAATTCCGCCAAGGTTGACTTTGCCTTTCATCCTTTCGGGGTCGATAAATTACGTACCAGTTACGCACTGGGGTCGATGTAATCGACTTAATCCCTTTGTCTGTCCTTGTTTGTCCCCTCTATGTTTCGCCCCTTGTGGGCAACAAAGAAATAAGAAACGTTAGCACGCCGTGAGAAGTGCTTAGCGGCATTTCGTCTGTTCTTACGTTCTGAGTTTAAATTCCACCGAGGTCGACTTTGCCTTTCATCCTTTCGCAGTCGATAAATTAAGTACCAGCTGCGTACTGAGGTCGATCTAATCGACTGGCTCCCACCCCCAAAATTTCGGGCCTTGTGCCTGCAGTAGAAAAGATTATTTCACTGGCTCGACATGTTTCCTCAACTTGAACTCGTTAGCTTCCTCTACCCAGTGTTTTTTATGTGCGTATACCAATAATAATACTAACACTACTGTTACTAACATCATCATCATCATCATCAGCAGCAGCAGCAGCAGCAGCAGCAGCAGCAGTAGTAGTAGTAGTAGTAGTAGTAGTAGTAGTAGTAGTAGTAGTAGTAGTCAAGGTAGCGGCTGCGTCGGCTACTAAACTTGTCATTTTGTCGCGTTCTCAAAATTTCAGTTCGTTGTCAATTTAAGAAATTTCTCGAACATGATTCAAGAACATCGGATGATAAATCGGTTTCGATAAGTTTTCAATTAGCAAAGGCATTGAACACACTATCTTATTAGCTAAAAAGACTGTTATGGTAAACATTAAAGTTGTCAGAAAAAGAAAATATTGCTGTGGACTTTAACGAATCACCTCCTTAAGAACAATATATGTGTGTGTATGAGTATTATTTGGATGTGTTTGTCAGAATATGTTTGTACGTAGGTATAGGTATATGTGTGTTTATGTGAACACACGAATAGATATATATGTATGCTTATATGTAGAGATATATATGTATATATCCGCATTTACATATACATAAATATGTGTGTATGAATGTTTATGTATAAAAGTATATGCACGTCTATGTATGTATATATATATATATATATATATATATACATACATAGACGTGCATATATATATA
>NC_068997.1:25894850-25897381 GCF_001194135.2 Octopus bimaculoides
TGTGTGTGTGTGTGTGTAGGTGGGGGGGGGGGTATTCGTACGTCATTCAGTGTATCCATGGCATGAGTTGATCTGAGTTATCTCACTTTGATTTGAGTTTCTATTTATACAAGTAATTGGATAATATAGTAATTCTGACACGATGCATGACGAGATGTCCATGGACGAAGCGTTTTTGATCATAGACCAAAGTGCTAAGTAACATCATCATCATCAACAACAGCAGCAGCACTATCACCACCATCACCACTACCACCACTACCATCAACAACAACAACAAACCAACTGTTAAATGAACCAACAAAAGAGATATTCCTACATCATCTAAACACCTGCTAGAAATAGCAGTCAGATGTTCATCAAAACACATTGATATCTTTCTAGAAGAAGGAAAGGATTCATTGAATAATGGAGTTCTAGAAGATTCCCCCCCCCCCTTCTTTCTTCTTCTCCCTTCGAAAATCGACGCGAAGGTCACAACAGGAATAACTTTGATCATTGGTCTGTATGCTCAACCAGAGCTGTCCGAATGAGGAGTGGGAGGAGGGTGACCCAACAACAACAACTACTATAATGGAAGGAACATTATTAATATCAAAGCACACACACACACACACACACACACACACACACAAACCTATAATATTTCAAATGTCAGGCAAACAATATTTCATAAATTATTTCATAACAACAGCAGCAACAACAACTACAACTACAACGTCAGCAGCAGAAACAATGACAACAGCAACAACAATATTCACAGCAGCAACAACAACAACAACAACAACAACCACAATAACATCAACATCAAAAAAACAGCAACAGAAACAACAGCAGCAAACAACAGCAGCAGCAGCAGCAGCAGCAGCAGTAGCAGCAGTAGCAGCAGCAACAGCGTCAGTAACAACCAATGTTGCCGAGAGTATTCGTTCGTGAAGAGAATGAAGTCACTCATTAGTGACTCTTGGGAATTCTCAAAACTCTTTCACGTTTCTTTTCTTCTTTTTTCTCACTCATTTTTCTTCTTCCCAGTTTTGTTCATTCGTTCTTCCATTTTTTCCCCGTTCTTTTTTCATTCTCATTTCTCATTCTTTTTTCCTCTTTTTCTTCTAACTATCATTTATTCAACACATCACGATCTAAGCTCAAATCGCTCCAAGTGCGTATTAAAATCTTGTATTCATGTATACATGAACAAATTACATACAGATTGCGAAGGTTGAGTTAAAAGTTTTTTTCGAATTTACGTTATATCCTTAATTAGATACAATTTGTTGTCCAATCGTTGCTGAATTGTTTATTCTTTATCTTATAGTTTGAAAATGAATGGCTGGAAAAAAAAATGCAATTGGAACCATTTTACGCTGCCTGAGGCAAAACGAACTGAATGCAAAGGCAACGACAAAAGAAATTGATGATGTGAAAAGTCCAGGAACTGTCCACGAACGTGTAGCACAAAACTGGCTCAGACATTTCAAGGAAGGTAACACTAGCCACGAAAGCAGGGAAGCCTGTTCTGATATATAGGTCGACCCGCACTACTACAGCACGACAATGAACTAGAACACACAGCCAATGTGACCAAGTACAAACTTGGGGTCGATTTGCTCGACTAAAGGCGGTGCTCCAGCATGGCTACAGTCAAATGAATGAAACAAGTAAAAGAGTAAAGAGTGTGTTTTTCTCCTTGTTTTTCTCCTTATTCTTTCTGTTGAAGAGCGTAGCTCGAAATGTTAAAGACTTTCCCTATTCCCGAGCGTTAAACTAACACATCCTTTTGTTGTTTACACCACTTGTCCTTGTCTGTTGCTTTTTCGTAAATTCTCCAATATATATATAAGAGTAAACAACAAGTACATGGTATTTTATGCTTTATACCGGTTGCGTTTATCGTTCTTATTTTTCTGTTATGATGGCTAACTACGTCGAACTTAGGAGTGAACTGTCGGGAACATTTCTGCCGTAATTGAAACATTTTGGTAACGTGTCGCGCACGATATATCCAACCAAATACCGTGGCATTGGTCGGCCCCGGGCTATAGTAAACGACACTCACCTAAGGTGGTGCCGCACGGTCGGTCTGATCCCAAAACCATACGTTTACAAAATGAACTTCATAACCACATAGACATGTGTGTACATATGTGTATATGTATGTTAATGTGTGAGTGTGTACGAATATATATGCGTGTATGTAAGCAAATATATATATTACGTAGGCATATAATATTACACCCTATACCTATTTCATTTCATTATTAGCCCCCATTTAATATAAATTAGACATTTTGTGGTGTAATTAGATTTCTTCTCTTTTAAAGGTTAGGGAATTGAATGTCGTACTATAACAAACGAATACTTTATTTCATATAACCATAGTGGCTATATATTTTCTTTCGATGTGTATACGAGTAACTAATCTATACATATCTGTGTGCTTGTAGATGTGTATATTTATATTACATATCTATATATATATATATATATATATATAGATGTGTATATTTATATTATATATCTATATATCTATA
>NC_068997.1:25898987-25900986 GCF_001194135.2 Octopus bimaculoides
ATATATATATATATATATATATATATATATATATATATATATATATATATATGTATGTATGTATGTATGTATGTACGTATGTATGTATAGGGAGAGAGTGAGCTGGGAACAAGAAAGATATAGATAGATAGATTGATTGTTAGATATACACTATGAACACACACACAAATTAACACCCGTACACAATATAGTTATTGTCTGATCTATAGGCAATTAGACATATATTGCAAAACGCCATCGCAATATTTAATGAAGTTGTCGTATGTTAAAATTGAACCAGTACTATTGACCTCAGCATGTGGTCTCAGATTTTTATCAGTTTTCAATTCTTTTCCCCCTTTGATTCCCCATACATCATCATTCTCATCCTCATCATTATCGTCGTAAGCGTCATCGCTGTTGCCGCAATCGTAGCTGTCGCCATCATCGTCGTTGTCATCGTCGTCGTCATCATTACCATCGTTACCACCACCACCACCACCATCATCAGTACTGATGCCATCATTATCATCATTGTCACCACCACGACCATCCTCCTCCTCACCACCACCATTATCATCATCATCATCATCATCATCATCATCATCATCATCATCATCAGCGTCATCATCATCATCGTCATCATCATCATCATCGTCATCATCATCATCATGAATTACTTTGTCTTTGAATCGTCTACAAAACGAATGCCATTCACTCGTTGTGAATATCCCTGTCCACGTTCTGATGGATGTCCCCTGGTTATGGATAATATGACAGAAAATATGATATAAAAGCATTTCATGCTGTACATATCGAAAAAATATTGAAATGAAAATTTCATGTTTAAAAGTCTTTAAAATGAAAAAAAGAAATCTGCTTAAATATGGCTTACACACTTCACGCCAATCATTTCTCTCACCTGGATATCCTCAACAACGACTTCCAGATATTTCGGTTCAAATCTTCTGCTTCAGGTTCCATTAATTTCTACCACCCTCCGAACGCCTACAGAACCAGCAATCCTTCTTCCTTGTCCCTTTCTAAAATGAGAACACTTCAACACTTTGTTCTCGGTGGAGACGCGTGGATTAGTGATGAGGGTGTTGGATTCATGATCGTAAGATTGTGGTTTCAATTCCTGGACTGGAGGACGTGTTGTGTTCTTGAGCAAGACACTTCATTTCATGTCACTCCAGTCTACTCAGCTGGCAAAAAGGATTAATCCTGCCACGGACCGGCGTCCTGTCTCGAGATGAACATGTACGCCATGGAAACCGGGAAACCGGTCCTATGTGTCTATACTACTCGGAATGACCCTTATCCTGTTTATCCAATCGTTCTCGGTAACTTCAATACCCATAGTTTTCTTGGTTCTCTCAGTGGTTGACCAGTCTTTTTGGCCGTTGGTCGGCGGTATTACAGAGACAGTAACTTAACCACCTTTGCTGTGCCTGAGCAGTTTCCAGATGCCAATGCCTGGCCCCATCTGCACTCTCCACCTCTTCGCTCATAGACACATCACGAAGGAAATACAGGTCAATACGTTAGCAACATCCATGGAACTGCAGAGGATTCCATTTATTGCTTAAGTATATCTGTCTTAATATATTTTTCACTCTTTGAAAATTTCTATTTTATTTTCCACCCATTCACCTACCTTTTATCTTTTCATTTATCTTGTTTCAGTCATTAGACTGCGGCCATGCTGGAGCACCACCTTGAGGAATTTTAGTTAAATTAATCGACCCCAGTGTTCATTTTCTCTTTAAGCTTGATACGTATTCTATTTGCCGAACGGGTGAGTTACGGGGATAAAAAAACATACCAACACCGGTTGTCAAGCGGTAGTGAGGGCCAAACACACACACACACACACACACACACACACACACACACACACACACACACACACACATATGTAATGGAAAATAGATGATGAGTACAGCACCGACACAACTTAGGTTACCTATTGTTATCCGTAGATTTACTTCAGGAACTTCGCAGTGGCAGTTGGGTA
>NC_068997.1:25901082-25902122 GCF_001194135.2 Octopus bimaculoides
TATATATATATATATATATATATATATATATATGTATGTTCGACTACCTTTTGTTAGTTTCCGAATATCAAATCTACTTACAAGGTCTTGGTCGACCCGAGCTACAGTAGGAGACACTTGTCCAGAGTGCCCCGCAGTGGGAATGAGCCCAGAACCATGCACTTGAGTAGTAAACTTCTTATCACACAGCCACACCTTTGCAACAGGACTCTCTGAGAGAAAATACTGCAGTAGCCGGAAACATGTTGAACTGAGCAAAGCGCGAGAGAAACGTAAAGAAATCTACCTGTTTCCTGCAATAAATATGTCTAAGGCAAACTTTTATTATGGATGCTCAGAATTCTACTGTAGATTCCTAATTTACAATTTTGCTTGCTTAGACCCGCAAAAATCTTAAATGAACCCTCAGGGGTTATATAGACGCATGTTAACCACTGGTCTAAGTTCTTGAAGTTATTACACTATAACATTCATTATTATCACCACAGGCCAGGGACATGAGCATATACATTTTTAAAAAGGGGAGTATTAAGATTTGTAAACACTGTTTGATTGAATTGTTAAGAAATTCACTTCGCAACAACGAGGTCCCTGATTTGATCTTACCGTGTGGCAAATAAATTTTTTTGTAAGATGTGAATCAGTGAAGACGGAAACCATTTAACAATGCGAAAAGCGAAAACTGAGTAACCTTTACATATTTCAGGTACGAAATTCATCATCAAAAGTGAACGGTTTCGAAACGTGAGTTTAAGCAGATCCTGCCATTTTGATTGCCCTTTCGACAATCAAAACGACAACCGGCACTGGTTTGTTTACATCTCTGCAACTTTGCGGTTCGACAAAATGCTGATACAAGTTAAAACATAACAGATCAGAGCATGATTCTCAGTGTATGCGTTTATTATACGTGTGTTAGTGTGGTGTGGGGAAGAGAAAGACAGTGACAGAGACACAGAGAGAAAGATAGAGAGAGAGTATGTGTATGTGTGTATGAGTCTCTGTGTGTGTGTGTGTGTGTGTGTGTGTGTGTGTGTGTG
>NC_068997.1:25902934-25904700 GCF_001194135.2 Octopus bimaculoides
TATATATATATATATATATATATATATATCTTGCCGCCATCTCTGTCAGATATGATGGATTCGTAATTACCATACATGTGGTGTATATAGACACAAGCAGACATACATTGAGTGTATGTATTGCATATGCGTGCGTGTGTGTAAACAGCATACATGTGTGTGTGTACAGATTATATATATGTAAATATATATAATATATAAATATACATATATATGTGTATGTATGTATATATGTATGTATGTATGTATGTATGCATGTACGTATGTTTGAATGCATGTACGCATATGAGCATGGCTACCAACACACGTGATGTCTTACATACGCATAGATATTTTGTGTGAGATATACATAAAGATATATATCTATGGATATGTGTTTGTGTGCATATATCTATGTATGGATATGTCTCTCAGTACTTGTATATATGAAGGGACACAGGCAGGACGAAAGAAAGTATTCCGTGTGTGTGTGTGTGTGCGTGTGTGTGTGTGTGTGTGCGTACGAGAAATCTTTAAGAATCTTTGGAAAACATAAAAACGTCATGAAGTCAACACATTAAGAAAAAGTGTGATATTTCACGGGTAAATATGCGATTATCTCCCAACGCAAATGGTACAAAATTGTACTTGATGCCTCGACGACGTTAGTGTGGAACCTCAGGTATCTGAGTTCGAATCACGTCTGCAGCCCCCTCTTATCGTTATTCAAGAAGAAGAAGAAGAAGATTATGCGATCGATTGTCTCTGGATGCTCTTCGCATGTTCAGCGCAACGGGCTGCTTTCGTGCTTCAGGACATTATTCTGGTAATTCCTTGTGGGAAGGGACTGGTCCTGAGCTGCACTGATTTACTCTTCAGTTTTGGGTTTGAGACCAGAATATGTTAGCTACTGATGGGTAAGCGTTTGGTCTACATCAGGGCCCCTAATTCTACTGAAGTACTTGCCATGCAATAGCCTTTGCTTCCATTTCTCCTTAACATATTGAAGGCTGGTTTATTTGGCTGTCTTTTATTTATTTTGCTTTGTCAGTTCAGGACACATTTTCTGCGAACACAGATTCTTCTAGCTGCATTTTCCGAAACTATATTTTTGCGTTTTTCGTCATTGAGTGTAACTTTTTGGTAATCTTCACGTTTCGGAACCAACTTTACCATCTAGACGTTTGCTTGTTGCAAGTCGGCAGAAAGCCCAATGGTTGCAATTTTTTAATGAGAGTTGAAATTGTATTAACTCCCGGTTACTTTCTTTTCTCGGGAGCTATATTCGGTGTGTCTGCTATGTGGTGGTGCGTGCGATGCACTGTCATTTTTTTCCGTACTAGTATACGGAACAAAACATTTTTGTCCGATGCGCTAACAATTAGGCTAACACCGACCATATTTTTAAGTGCGTACTGAGGTGATTTCTTGGCGGGTGGATAAGTTGATTACATCAACCCCAGTGCTCAACGGGTACTTATTTTCATCCGAAAGGATGAAAAGCTAAGTCGACCTTAGCGGAGTGTAAACTCAAGAGGTAAAAATAGACGAAATGCCGTTAAGCATTTCGCCCAGGGTGCTAATTATACGGTAAGCCCACCTACTTAATAATAATAATAATAATAAT
The DNA here is from genome assembly GCF_001194135.2 of Octopus bimaculoides. Taxonomy (NCBI): domain Eukaryota; kingdom Metazoa; phylum Mollusca; class Cephalopoda; order Octopoda; family Octopodidae; genus Octopus; species Octopus bimaculoides. The sequence continues at coordinate 25,904,541 of NC_068997.1, forward strand.
AATAATAATAATAATAATAATAATAATTATTATTATTATTATTATTATTATTATAATAATAATGAGAGTTGAGGGCATCAAACTAGGATTTTGCAAAACACCGTTGTAAAGTTTTGTTAGCAGTTCATGGCTCTCTGGTTGAATGCCTTCCCAGAGAGCC
>NC_068997.1:25912114-25912493 GCF_001194135.2 Octopus bimaculoides
CACACACACACGCACACACCCACATACACACACACGCGCACACACTTCTCACCAACACTACACACTCACACAGACACGCATACAATCACACACACATGGGCATAAACAACACACGCACGTACAATAGCAAACGCACGCACACACACGTACACAGCAACGCACATATACACAACATACACATACACACAAACACACACGCACGCACAAATACATACACATAGACACACGCGCACATACAAAATACACACGTACACGTACACGTACCCAACACCTACAACCCCACACAAACACACACACGAACACACACACATACTCAAAAACCGCCTGCTGACCTTCCACTTACCATTGTCCATAAGCATCCACTAACTATTCCTGCAAC
>NC_068997.1:25913137-25914365 GCF_001194135.2 Octopus bimaculoides
TGTGTGTGTGTGTGTGTGTGTGTGTGTGTGTGTGTGTGTGTGTGTGTTAATTTATTCGCAGCAACAGGGGCATTATCGAATATTTAGCGGGCGATAACCCTTTCAGTGACATATTTAAATTTTTGTCAGTATTACTGTCATTAGTTTCACACACACGCACACAAGCACACACACACACACACACACACACATACACACACTCACACAAACACACCCACTCGCGCACATGCACATGCATACATATATGCGTGTGCATGGTATATATATACATGTGTATAGTACTTTGAAATTACAATCTCTGATCAAATATACAGAATAATATAATGGAAACCATTTTTTAAAAAGTAATTTTATCAAATTTTAATGCATAACAAAAGCGCAAATATCTACAACATATAAAGATCACTTATGCACACTCACACGCACACGTGTGTATATATATACATGTACATATCTACATATATATCATATGTATATATACATATATGTGTATGTGTCAATGTGTGCATGAGAGAGCTAATATGTAATCAAATATATTACAATGTGCGTATTGCCTTGAGTTGAATGTATGTGTGAGTTTATGTATATATCTGTGTGTGTGTGTGTGTGTATCTGTGTGTGTGTGTATGTGAATGTATGTACATACATGTATATGTAGAGACAAAGAGAGAAAGCCGCGATTAAATGTAATTTTGTAGTACATGTTTCAGTGTAAAAACGCTAGTGTACGCGTGTTTCTGTATGTATGTATGTATGCATGTATGTATGTATCTGTGTGTGTGTTTGTATCTATCTATCTATCTATCTATCTATCTATCTATCTATCTATCTATCTATCTATCTATCTTTCTCCCTCTCTCTCTGTATATATGTACACACACACACACACACACACATACATATATATATATATATATATAATAATACAAAGAATATATATACATGTATACACACATATATGTACATACTTACATCTACATGTGTATATACATGCATATCAGGGTACAGGACGTTAGAACAATAAACTACAGACAACGGAACGAACACATAGGAAAACGGAAAGCCCCTTGGAATATCCCTTCATCAGCTGTCTCTATTCTATCCAGACGTTTCGAAATGTATATATATATGTATATACATACCCAGATATGCATCCATATATACATGTAGATGTAGGTATATACATACATGTACGTATTTATACATATACTCACATATTTTTATTATA
>NC_068997.1:25916179-25918342 GCF_001194135.2 Octopus bimaculoides
ACATACATACGACGGGCTTCTTTCAGTTTCCGTCTACTAAATCCACTCACGAGGCCATAGTAGAAGACACTTGCCCAAGGTGCCACGCAGTGGAACTGAACCCGGAACCATGTGGTTGGTAAGCAAGCTACTTACCACACAGCCGTGTTTCCACAAGAAACCGATTGAATACGTAACAGGTTTCCAAAAATAAAGTACTGGCGTGGATTGTTCGACTAGAATTCTTCGAGGCAGTGCTCGAGCATGGACGCAGTCCAATAAATGAAACAAAAAAAGGCGGCGAGCTGGCAGAAACGTTAGCACGCCGGGCGAAACGCTTAGCGGTATTCCGTCTGTCTTTACGTCCTGAGTTCAAATTCCGCCGAGGACGACTTTGCCTTTCATCCTTTCGGGGTCGATAAAATTAAGTACCAGTTGCATACTGGGATCAATCTAATCGGCTGGCCTCCTCCCCCAAAATTTCGAGCCTTGTGCCTAGAGTAGAAAAGAATAAATGAAACAAAGAAACGATAGAAGATAGATAGATACATACATACATACATACATACACACACACATACATACATACATACATACATACATACATACATACATACACACAGTTAATAACGTGAACCTAAATTTAAGACAACGAGATCTTATTACAAACCTCGTGTTGACAGACTCCGCTGTATCTTGTCATTACCCATTGCATTTGTTTCCTACTTATCTCCCCTTGCGTGTTACTTCGCTTTTTATATATTCATTCATTTTTTTTCTTCGTTTCTCTTTTATCCTTAACATTCTTTCCTACTTACTTTCCTGTTGTCTTTCATTTCTTATTATTGTCTTCATTTGTTATTTCTTCGTTCCCTCTCTTTATTCTTCATCCTTTTTCCATGGTCATCCCCACTTCATCATACACTTCCTATCTTTCATCATACACTTCCTATCTTTATCTCCATCCATCTGTTCGTCCACTTTCCCTTTATCTCTTATCCAAATTATCTCCGACTTCCCAGCTTCTCTGTCCATCTTTACTTAGGCCTTTTAACAGCTCTGTACTTCGTATTTTGTCCTTATAATATTTTCGTATGTATACTCTTGCTGGCTTTGCTATGACTAGAATGCATTTTTCATTTTTTTCCACCTTTCTTTTTTTTTTCTTTCTTTAATTTTTTAGAGGGTTTCTTTTTCACACTTACGATTCTTGCCTTTGATGTTTCATCGCTAATACACTTCCCAGTGATAAAACTCACCTCATCTTTCACGCACACAGACACTCACGCGCACGCGCACGGTCACTTTTGCGTTTTCTCTCTAATCTGAGCTATTCATGAGTGCGGAAGATATAAGTAAATCTTCGAGAGAGAATGCAAAGATCGGGACGACGAGATGAAAACGTGCTTAACATTGAAAAAACTGGCGGCAACAGAACATGAACAATGCAATAATTATGTACTCCCGAGAAGACTTTCGGACAAAATTTTCAGTGACCAGATTCATTGTCAATGAGTTGTGATTTCTTCCCCCAATCACATAAGTTCAGATCATTAATATTCATTAGATTTTTTTTCTTTCCTCGTGTCATTAAGTATGATAGTGCTAAATTGATATAGTGATGAAACTTGCCCAAGGAAACACATTTGACGTTTGCATGATATGAACAAACAGAAACACTTCCAACACCATTACCATAAACTACCACCACCAACAACAACACCATCAACAACAACACCACTACTACCACCACCGCCTCCACCACCACTACCACCGCCTCCACCACCACCACCGCCTCCTCTTCCACCACCACCACCACCACCACCACCACTATAACTCACACCACAAAGACCACCACAGACAACAGTAACAACACTATAGCCACCGCCACTATTACCATTTCCAAGCAGCACCACTACAACACACCAGCTCCACTACATCCCCACCATCGTCTCTACCCTCCCCCCGCCACCATAGCTATTTTCACCATTAGATCACCACCACTACCATCACCACCACTACCATCACCACCACTACCATCACCACACAGTCACTACAGTCAAGAGACACCACCAACACCAACACCACTGTACTGATAAGTAATCTTTAGAATGTAACCTGTTGTTCTGTTGATGGATGAAGTTTCTTAATGACGTCCGGTTGTTGTTGTTGTTGTTGTTGGTG
>NC_068997.1:25922647-25926548 GCF_001194135.2 Octopus bimaculoides
CAAAACACTTCGTTATTTAAATTTCGTGTATCAAATAAAATTGATGAGATTTGGTATGTCCCAGTGGATTAACACTTTGTAGACATTTTAATGATTCTTTAACACCAGGAATTCTATCATCTTCAAAGAAATGTCATCCAGTTGAATGACTTTTATGAAGACTGAAGCTTTTGCTTTTCTTCAAACTTTTAATCCATATCATAACATACTTTAACTGAAAGATTTATTATGAAGGACATTGTTGATGTCTTGTTTTTATATAAGAATCATTGCTATTGGTTAGGTTGTCGTCATTGCAGCCACTAAATTCAAAATTCAACATTCTGCAACTGTAGCTAACGACGAACTCTTAAAATGCTAAAAATAGCAGACAAATCTCTGTAGATCCTTTAGTTCGTCGGGGAAAATTTCTTTGCAGTATTTCTTCCGATTCGTTACATGGAGTTCAAATTCTGCCGAAGTTGATTTTACATCCCATCAGCTCGGCATCGGAAAAATAAGTACCAGTTGTGCAAATTTACTCACAAAGCATCTGTCGGAGTAGGACTTTTGTAGAAGGAACTTGCCCAAAGTGCCGCGCAATAGGTCAGAACCGCTAACTTCTTAACCACACAGCGATGCCTGTGCCTGCATAGCCGTACTTGAAGAAGAAATCAGCACATGACATAAATATTTAAATCTCAAAAATCCTTGGTGCCCCAGCATGGTCACAACCTCAGGGCAGAAACATGTAAAAGAATAGGTACATGGCAGAGAGTTTTGAGAGGAGTGGGATCAGTCGATACCGTCGATACCATTGACTTCAGTATCTTACTGGTACATTGTTTTATCGACCCCTGAAGAATGACAGGTAAAGTCGACAGCGGTGGGATTTGACCCCAGAATGTAGAGCTGGAAGAAATATCACAAGGCATTTTTATCCGACATTCTAAAAGTTCCGCCAAATAGCAACGACAACAATAACAACAAAATGGTTGTAATTTAAAAATAATTATAAACGAAAACGGAACTTCAACACGGTAAAACAATTACTAAAACCGAATGGAGATTGAATTTCCACTAAGAACAACAACAACGACAATAACCATAGTAACCAAAACAAGCTAAAAATAACAACAACACTGACCATATATATTCATGGCCGCCAGAAAGATACGCAGGGACAATGAAAGACAAAATTTATAAATACAAGGAAACAAAATAAAGAAAATAAAATCTAAACCTAATTTAGAACATCTTTTCCCATGGACATATAAGAAAAATAAAAATGACAAAAAATAAAAATATAAATTAATAAAAAAAAGAAACAAAAGACAAATACACTGTACAGATGCATTTATGACCACACTCTCATACACACACACATACATACACATATATTTACATACATACATACATAAATACATTAAAAGACGGTTAACATGAATATTGTGTGAACAATCTCGTATGTCCAGCTGGTCAAAGTGTCCTCGTCTTCCTTCTCTCTCTTTCATTCTCTTTCTCCTCTTAACCCTTTCTGTTGCTACTTCGATATAAATATGAATATATATGTAAATATTAAATAGATAGATAGATAGATAGATAGATAGATAGATAGATATGTATATTCATGTATCTATGTGTATGTATGCGTAGAATACATATCTGTATGTGTATATGTGTGTGTGTGTGTGTTGTGTGTGCATGCAAATGTGTCTACCTACTTATCTATCTGTCTATCTATCTATCTATCTATCTATCTATCTATCTATCTATCTATTTATCTATCTGTCTGTCTGTTTGTCCGGCTGGCTGGCTGGCTGGCTGGCTGGTTGACTGTCTATCTATCCATATCTACTTACATCCATCTGTCTGTTAGTCTCTCTGCAGAGTGTGTTGGCTAAGATTGACATATTGCCCTTCGGAATCATAAATCACACAGACCCTAAGAATGTATTTATGCCGCCACCCTTAACACCGCTGCTCCCGTCTCTCCCCACCTTCAGTTCGCCCCACTACCCCCTCCATGACCCGATCACCGCCGCTAAATCACAAACCATTCTCTTCTCAGCTGACCTTATTGTCCATCATTAGTACCGCTAACGCCGCTACCCTCACGCCATGCACCACCGCAACTATAGCCGCCACCATCACCGCCACTACCGTCGTGCCACCATCTTGATCATCACCATCTTGATCATCACCATCTCCATCACTTGAACCACTACGACCGCCAGAACCACCAACACCACCACCTCTGCCGCTGCCATCTTCATCATTACCCTTGCCGACGTCACCATCACCTTGACCATCGGCACACCACCACTTCTGCTACCACCGCCGCCTTTATATCAACCACTTACGCTACCACCTTCACCACTACCACCACTGTAGCCATCACCAAACAACAACATGACCGCCACAGAGCCACCGGTCACCGACCACCACCACCACCATCACTATGGTCACCATCATCACCCCACTGCTATCATTCTCACCATCTGAGACACTTCAGCCACTACAATTGACCACAACAGCCCAGCGTCTATCGATACGACTGACCGCTTTTTCTAAGTTCCATATGGCGGCAGCTTCGACATCAAAGGCTGTTTCCATCGTTGTCGTCGTAGTAGTAGTTGTAGTGGTGGTGGTGGTGGTGGTGGTAGTGGTGGCAGCAACAGCAGCAGTGGCAGTAGTAGTAGTAGTAGCTGCTGTTGATCTTGTTTTTGTTTTTTGCTTTTTCTTGCTTTGATTTTATTTTTTGTGGTGGTAGTGGGGGGGTTAAACTGTTGTCCTTGCTGTTGTTTAGCCCGAGGATGACCCACACTGACCGCGGAGATCATTCATCTAAAACACTCCATCGATGACCATCTAGTTTTCTCATCATTTACCTAACACATTTTATTTTAAAGACAGGACGCTGTGGTTTGAGGGAAATTTAGCTGTTATTTCTTGTAGGTCTTGTAGGTCTTTGAAATACGGTTTCCGTTTATCAAATCTATTCTACTCACAAGGCTTTAGTCGGCCCGAGGCTATAGTAGAAGACACTTTTCCAAAGTGCCACGCAGTGGGACTCAACCCAGAACTATGTGGTTGGGAAGCTAAGCTCTACCACACAGCCATGCCTGCGCCTATTGTTAGAAATTGTATAAGTAATTGAAATATTTTGCGAATTGTACAAGTATAACTAAATTATTGCAGACAGATTTTAAGAATAAAATTTTACGTGGACCCCTAAGGGTTGTGTGGGCCTCGGTTGAGCACCGCTGCTTTCGATAGCGCTTGCTGTTGTTATTGTTGCTTAGCTACAAGTCAATCTTGATTGGGCAAACCTACAATCAAAAGCCATTCCAGGTCATGACCATCCCGACTTGTTCTCCTATGGAGGAAAGTATGTACCTACACCACTATTTCACCATGTCCTTTTTCTAAGACTGCAGAGAAAATATGCAACTATTTCTAGCAGATCGAGTGACCACGTAGAGAGGCTCTCTCCTTGGCTACTTTTAGATGTTGATGATTAAATATGTCGGCAAACATGAAAGGCCACCGCGTCACCTCTCACACATACCCAACACCTCCAGCCACCTCTCGTAGCTTCCACACTTCGTTCCACTTCACTTCATCTAAAGCCGGGCTGTTTCCTCTTTATTTAAAATTTTTTTTTTTTCAGTTTCTATTCTTTCTTTTTTATTGCTTTTTTTTTTAACTTTTTATATATTCTTTAATTCCTTATTTTTGTTTCTCTTCCTCTGTCCGTCCATCTATAACTCTTTTACTCTTTTACTTGTCTCAGTCATTTGACTGCGGCCATGCTGGAGTACCGCCTTTAGTCGAGCAAATCGACCCCAGGACTTATTCTTTGTAAGCCTAGTACTTATTCTATCGTTGACTTTTGCCGAACCGCTATGTTGCGGGGACG
>NC_068997.1:25927067-25928586 GCF_001194135.2 Octopus bimaculoides
TATATATATATATATATATATATGTATATATGTTGTTGTTGTTGTTGGCACTCCGTCGCTTACGAGGTCGAGGGTTCCAGTTGATCCGATCAAGATAGCTTCACCATTCCATAGCAAAACCGTTGTACTCTACTTTGGCAATTTTTGATATCTTGGCATCTGAAGCAGCAGGAGATACGATAGTTTAACCAAAAGAAACGGCTGTTGATAGTAAAAATAAATATTGAAAATAACGAATTTGGCCAAATTTGGACATACGACAGTTTAACATAATAGCAACGAGATATATATATATATATATATATATATATATATATCAAAAGGATGTTATAATACTATTCCACAGCCATTCAAACAATCCAATAGTACAATTCCACATATACAAAAACAGTCATAGTCATGCCAACAATCCAACATACCTCCATCATCAGCTGCCCCACAGATATCATTATGGTTTCGACACCTGGGCAGTACCATTCAATCTGGCTGTGTCAACAGCACTAAAATAAGTGTTGTTTAGGAACAAACAAATCAAATAAACCGTAACTTTCAAACACAATTACAGTATGTACAACCGTATCGATAAATAGATTCAATAAGTAAATTACGACCACTCCTAAATACGTAACTAAACAGCGACAACCTTAAGTCATACAAAAATCATAATTCCTGCCATATTACATATATATATATACACACACACACACACACACATATGTATATATAATTATATGTAATAGTGCGTATGGATGTGTGTATATGTATGTGTGAATGTATGTATGTATATATGCATGCGTGCATACATGTATGTATGTATGCATGGTATGCATGCATTTATGTATGTACGGTTGGGGGTGAGGATTATGCATACAACAATTACATTGTGAAAGAGGTATTTTAACCATTTAAGACACAAGAGACCAAAATTGCTAAATTCAGTTACTTTACTTATTTTGTGGTGTCAGAACTTTCGTCGCGTAACTGTGACCTGGACGCCGAAATAGTCACCCTGATATGTAAATTGATCAGACTAGTTTAGCTCTGTTAAGGTTTGTATGTGATATAAATAGCGATAAACTATTAATTTGTTCGAGGACAGATGAAACATTCTTTCAGTAATAGAGAAAGAAACCAGACAGATTGATCCTCAGACCTGACACTTTGAAAGTACGATGTGTGTGTATGTATGTGTTTGTGAGTGTGGCGGGAGGGAGGTGAATATGGTCATTCCATGAACGTTTGCACCTCACCTTCGCTGAATCGACCGACCTCGGCCAGATTTGAACTCTGAAAGTCATTAATAATATATTTACTATAACTCGAAATAGTGAAATAAGATAATATATTGCAATAAAAAATACATATCTATATGTGTGTGGATATACATATACATACATGTATTCATACATATGTATATATGTGTAACATGTGATTGACACTAAGCGTAAACATGTGTACGTTTCAGTGTATCTGTCTGTGTCTATGTACGTATATGCGTGTATACGTGTGTGTGTGTGTG
>NC_068997.1:25928682-25930639 GCF_001194135.2 Octopus bimaculoides
TACCTACACACACACACGCACATACTCATACATATGCGTAAATATATGTTTGTGTGTGTGTGTGTGTGTGTGTGATGTGTGTATGCTTTTCTAAGTGTGTACAAATGTTTTAAATCCGAGAATATGTACAGCCTTTGACGTGTATCCATATGTATATATGTGTAACATGTGATTGACACTAAGCGTAAACATGTGTACGTTTCAGTGTATCTGTCTGTGTCTATGTACGTATATGCGTGTATACGTGTGTGTGTGTGTGTGTGTGTGCGTGTGTGTGTGTGCTTCAATGTGACTTTGTGTGCGGTCTATTAGCAGAGTAATCATTTTAGCGTTGAAAGAATAAGAATTACAATTGACAGTCAGACATCTATAAATTACCCAGAAGTCATCATAAATTACCCAGGAGTCATCGCTACAAATTACCCAGGAGTCACCACTATAAATTACTCTGCAATCACCGAACCAATGAGGTGGGCTTCGAGGTGGTCAAACGAACTGTTAAATATACCGACTAAATATTCCTCAAAATCTTTATTATTGTTTACAATAAAAAGGATGAGTTGCAAAATGTTGTCCGAGATATACTCTTATCTTCTTTTATGCTTTATTCGTTTCAGGTATTGTGTTGCGGTCATGCTAGGGCAACGCCTTGATGAGTTTAGTCGAATTAATTGAACGCAGTAATTGCTTTAAGCCTGGTACTTATTCTTATCAGGGCCTTTTGTCGAAATGCTCTCTTGTTTTTTACGGGGACGTAAACAAACCAGCACCAGTTGTCAAGAGATTGTAGGAGACGAGCACAAACGCAAAGACCCAATCCCCAATATCTATCTATCTATCTAACTATCTATCTATCTAACTATCTATCTATCTACCTATAGGGGCAGGTGTGACTAACTTGCTGCAAGCTCTTGGGACCAGTTCTCTTGTTTAAAAGTCCCTCCTACACTTCATCCCTGAAGTCTAGGAAAATCTAGAAAAGTAAAGAGTCAGTAATGTATCTTTTCCTCAGTGATCAAGAAGTAAAACAGCAAAATGAGGATATGGTGGAATGTAAATTTATCAAAAATATTTAGAAAAAAGATTTTATTCTTAATTTCAATTTATATATTTAATTCCATTTTCATTTTTATTTTATATATATTTTAAATATTTGTATATATATATATATAATTATAATTTAGTATCTATGTTACGAAATTATATTTATATATATATAATTTCGTTATCACTTTCATTTCAGTTTTGTTTTAAATATTTCAAATATATTGTATAATTATATTTCTATACTTACGCTACAGCGAATTATATATATATATTTTGTATGTTTAGGAATTTGTCATCCAGACATGGAAAATTTTAAGATATTTGAGTATTTTTAAATAATTTAGCTTTAAATGGTCTTTCAAACATTGGAATCATTGGATAAATATATTTCATTCTAATTTTAATATTTCCCTCTTTTCCTCCCCCTCCCCTCTCTTTTTCCCTTTCCCTCTTCCTCCACATCCTCTCCATCCCCCTCTCACTCTCTCTCTTTATACACATACGTATGTATGTATGTATGTATGTATGTATGTATGTAAGTATGTATGTCGAGCGGAATCGTATTTTGTGAATCATGTTGGGATGGAATTTTTTAGATAACAAAGACCGGCTGATAAATTTAAGGGTAGGATATATAAAATAGCCGCAGCATGTTTTGAACTCGTTTGCTTTGGAACAACTTTATAAAATTTTCTATGGTTATAAAATTTCCATTAAATATATTTGCGTGCGTAAGTTTGTGAGTGTGTGTGTGCGCGCGCATGCACACACACATACACACACACACACACACACACACACACACACACAAGCATGTTCACACACACACACGCACATACATGCAATTTCATGTATTTATGAACAAGTGTTTGTGTCAGAATATATGTGTATGTAAGTGCGCGCGAGAGAA
>NC_068997.1:25930649-25933313 GCF_001194135.2 Octopus bimaculoides
ATATATATATATATATATATATATATATATACTCAGACATCACACAAACACACATGTATTCCGTATGTATGTATCTATGCAAGTTGTAATAACTTAATATCTTTATAACGGGCAATAAAAATTAAAAACTTTTACGTCTGTGGTGAGGAAACGTTTAAAATGATACGAAACGATGGCTGTTGTTAAAATGTGGCAATTCCGTTTGATTTATTTGATTAAAACAGACGATATCAGTGGGACAATAAATCAAAGCTGCACACCACACTTTCACACCTCACTGATTCATTACCTCTGTTTATCGACTTTTAACAAGCACTATCTCGACCTATTCTCCTCTCCTTAAGCTTGCTTTACAGACACAGTTGATACTGGAGTTTAATGTTTCTGTCAATCTTTGCTTTCTATATTTTATCCAACTCTTTCTTTCTCTTTAAATCTCTCTCTTTCTCTTTCTCTTCCTCTCCCCTCCTCTTCTCTCGCTTTCTCTTTTTCGAGCCCATTCTCCTCTCTCATACATAGACATATACACAAACAGATATAGACACAAATACGCATGTACATATGTATGCGAGGACACCACTTTTGGTAAATACGATACACTTCGTATTGAGTTCTCTTTTCTCTTGTTTGTAAAACATTTTTCTTGTTTTCGCACAAGACCAGTAATTTTAAGATTACATCGACTTCAGTGCTCAACTGGATACTTATTTTATCAACTCCGAAAGGCAAAGTCGACCTCAGCGTAATTTGAATTCAGAGCGTAAACACGGACGAAATGCTGCTAACATTTTGCCCAGCTTGCCACCTTAAATTATTCTCTTTACTATGGGTGCCAGGCCTGAAACTTGTATGGGGAGGGGCAGTCAATGACATCGATTTTAGTGCTCAACAGATACTTTGTCTTAAGCAAGACATTTTATCCGACTTGTTAACGATTCTGCGAGGTTGCCGTCTTTTTGTTGGTAGAAAAATCAAGCGGGATCTTTTTTAAAACGGGGGCCACATTTTTCATTTACGAAACACTTTGAAACTTGGAACACTGGTAGAATGTGTCATATAAAACATCTTTTTCTCTTAGTCTTCTTAAAAGAAAAAAGAAATCCCTAAGTTATTCCATGTTAAAGGTGTCGTATTTCTGTAATTTCAACCAATCACTGACGTCCATTCAGCCGATATACATTAAGTGCCGACTACATAAACAAACGATTCTGAAACAATTCTATCGGTGATAGGGTTAGGGTTAGGGTTAGGGTTAGGGTAAAACAGCAAATTTAAAAAGAAAAAAAGCAAATAAAACGAAGAAAAAAAAGAAAATGAAAAAAGCAAATAAAACGAAGCTATGGCTTAATCAGCCAAAGGAGTAAATATAAACAACTGAATACTTGTCAGTGATTGGTTGAAATTATCGAAATAAGACAATTTTTTACATGAAATAAATTCGAATACAAAAATATTTTTCTGTTCTATAACACAAAATAGATAAGTATACGAAGTTTGAAAGTCTTTCGGTACCAAAAACACTACGTAAAACATTAATGAAAAATGTGGCCCCCGTTTTAAAAAAGATCCATCAAGCGCGCTTAAGGCGATGAATTTCCGTCGGTTTTGACGGTGAGAATTACCTACTTATGAATTAACGTCTGAGTGTGTAAATATTCCACTGATTGCATGGCTCAGTGGTTAGAGAGCTGAGCTTACGATCGTGAGGATGTGAGTTCGATTCCCGCACCGGGCTGTATGTTGTGGTCTTGAGCAAGACACCTTATTTCATGTTTCTCCAGTTCCCTTACCTGTAGAAATGAGTTGCGGCGTCACTGTTGCCAAGCTGTATCGGCCTTTGCTTTTCCTTTGAATAACATCGGTGGTGTGGAGAGGGGAGGCTGGTATGCATGGGTGACTGCTGGTCTTCCATAAACAACCTTGCCCGGACTTGTGCATGGGAGAGAAATTGTTACATCTCAAATCAGAGAAGTAGCAGCTCAGCCTGGAGAGATTCTCTGATTCTCCGAGCTAAGCTCCCTGCAAAGAAACGTTATTCCAGAGATCCATCGGAGAAAATCTATTTCGGCTTTTTGCATTCGCGATCATATTTTTTCAATCACCAAAGACCCCAGTTTGTAACAGAAACCATTCTTTCATAATTTCAAATGTCGTATATGCATCTTTTATGCGACTGAGATCAATATAAATTGCCACAAATCGCAATTTTCTGAAAAAAAAAAAAATGAAATTGTAAAAATTTTCTAATATGACGCCATTTTGAAAATCCAGAAGAAATTAGGTATTGTGACGTCATAACAGCCTGTCGACTCACTTCATAACATTCATTCTACTTCATGGACTGGTGATGGACACAAGTAGGTTTGTATGGTTTGTATTTCACTCTATTTTATTCATTTAAAACAAAAAGATCCGCTTCTCAATCATTGCACCCACATCACTCATGAAAATATATCTTTCGAAAATAGATACAGACAGAGACGAGCTAAGAGAGATAGAGGGGGGGGGAGAAAGATAGGAGAGAAAGGAGCTCACCCTCGTCTCTAACAGTAGATATAGGGGAGGCTGATAGAGAAAGAGAGAGAGAGAGAGAGAGAGAAGAATGGTGTAAAAGATGTACGGGTGTGGTTGGTCTGAGTCCTGTAAATAAGGTGAAATCGGCAA
>NC_068997.1:25933412-25935028 GCF_001194135.2 Octopus bimaculoides
AAAAAGACGATTGTGGCGAAAGGGGTTAGAATGGCAGCGTGCGAGTACGTCTCCCAACACAACATTTAATTATGTTCATCAACCGACCAGCCGCTCCCTCCTCTCTGTCACGCCCCCTCCCTTGCTCATTCGAACCACTTTTTATCCCCCACCCACAACAAAGCCCCTTCTGTCTTTCCCTTTCCCTCCTCCCAACATTATTGCGCTCTTTCTTATCCCCTTTCCCACAACCCTAATACATGCACAAGAAATGTATTCGCGTGACGCTCGGTGAAAGGAGAGAGTTTGACGTTTCGAGCATAGCTCTTCGTCGGAGAGGAGAAAGGGAAAAGTCCTAAAAAGGAAAAGAAACCGCCAATGGCACACGTGCAGTTCCATTCATATACACTCACATCAAGTAGAGTGGTTTAATAATTGGTGAGGATATAGGATAGTGATGGGAGTTTGAGAAGGAGTAATGGTGTAAGTATGCGCGTGCGTGTGTGTGTGTGTGTGTGTGTGTGTGTGTGAGTGTGTTTTAGGATAGCTGGCTGGAGGAAGTGGTAAAGTTGTTAACGTTTGTGTAGTGGTAGTGTTTTTGGTTTTAGTGATGGTTGTAGGTAATGGTGATGTGAATTGTGGCGGTAACCCTGATGGTGGCGATTGTGGTTGTGGTCGTAATTTTGGTTGTAATGGTGGTGGTGGTGGTGGTGGGGTTAGGGTTAGGGTAATAGTTGTGGTTGTAGTGATGTGGGTAGTGGTGGTGATTATGCGGGCAAAGGAATTAGTAGTAGTAGTAGTTGTTGTTGTATCAGTAGTGGTGGTAGTGGTAGTGGTGGTTATGATAGTGGTTGTGTTGGTGGCTGTGGTAGTGGTGGTAGTAGAAATAGTAGTGGTGGTGGTGGTGGTGGTCGTCGTCGTCGTCGTCGTGATGGTGGTAGTAGTAGACTTAAGCAATAATAACAGTAACAGCACTAGTGGTGGTGATGGTGGTGGTGGTGGTTGCGGCGGAGGTGGTGCTGGTAGTGGTGATAGTGGCAATTGTATATGGCGACGGTGTGAGTACCGATGTAGTTCAGAAGTGGAGCCGATGATGGTGATGGTGTTTTAGTGGTGGTAGATGGCGTGGTATGACGTGGTATGGCGTGGTATGGCCTGGTATGGCCTGGTGTGGTGCTGGCGGTTTTTGGTCAAGAAGTAATGAAACATACTATCCTCAAAACAAGCTCCCAACTTTTTAATCAGTCTACAAGTAAACTATTCTAGATATACGCTTTGATGAACAGAGAATTCTCACCGACTAGACACGCTTTAGTGGTCAGCAGACGGCCAAATAGCCTTCTGTAAACAGACTCTCGATCTGTACTAATTTGGCGCCTGACCAACAACAGCTGGACATTGCAAACACGGGGAGGTTGACCGTTAAACCGTGGGCAATAGACGTTTGAAAACACCGCCATCGACACTCCAGTGTGGATGTGTCTACACAAGTAATTAATCAGGGCTGTGTGTGTGTATGTGGTGTGTGTGTGTGTGTGTGTGTGTGTGTGTGTGTGTGTGTGTGTGTGTGTGTGTGCATGTATGTATATGCACATATACATATATACGCATATATGTATATATATACGCATATATAC
>NC_068997.1:25935291-25937536 GCF_001194135.2 Octopus bimaculoides
TATATATATATATATATATATATATATATATATATATATTCAAGTTATTTATTGCTAGATAGCAATTAATCATTTTCAACGTAAATACATTGTGTGTGTGTGTGTGTATGTGTGTGTGTGTGTGAGTGTGTGTGCATGCGTGTGTATACATGCATACATATATAATATAATATATGTATTACATATATGCATGTTTGAGTATTTGTATGTGTGTGTTTCTATATATTTTCTATATACATTTAAGCACACACGCATATTTGTTTACACATGTATACATCTATGTATATATATATATATATAAACACACATATATACATATACATGCATGCGCATACGCACACCGAGACATATATATATGTGTATATATATATATATATATATATATATATATATATATAGATAGATAGATATATATATATATATATGTATATATATATATATATATATATGTGTGTGTGTGTGTGTGTGTGTGTGTATTGGAAGTTACTAATACATGGTGTAGTGTACAGCTAAACACATTCGGATGTTGGCCCCGTTTGCCGGTTATTGGAGCTTCGTTAAAGTTCGATCAATTGGATATATAATTCATCCAGGGTGTAAGTAGGGTAGTGGTTTTAATGATGCTTGTGGTGTAATATGTGTACACCTGTAGTATATGAATGTATGTGAGTGAACGTATTGTGTGTGCGTGCTGAGTGTATAAATAGGGAAATAGGTCGGAACATCAAAAGGAAAATTCAATCAACATCATGTGAATCTCTTTCAGAGCGGCAGAAAAAAATCTTAGCAGAAGGTTTATCGAAATTTGTATAGCAAATTATAAATAGAAACACGAGCTACATAATAATATTGAAGATATGTGAATTAAACAATCCTTACGTTAATGGAACGATGCTGTTTGTGTACTGCAGAGAAGTATATCTTCGGAATATTTCGGAGAATAGCATCACCTCCAAAAATTTACGGTAAAATTCAGGTATCTCATTAACTTAATCCAGAAGTACCTACTGAGATTTTGACCTGGGTGACAACAAAAGCGACTTTTTCTTAAAGCATTACATACAACTACTACACTACTTTAGACGGAGAACTACATAACATCCGTCTTCTAAACGGTCATACGCAGCAGATAAGGCTATGAATAATAGCATATAAATATTGGGTTAGTGGAGGCACATGGCCTAGTGGTTAGAGCAGCGGACTGGCGGTCGAGGAATCGCGGACGATGTGTGTGTTTATGAGCGAAACACCAAAGCTCCACTCGACTCTGGCAGAAGGTAATGGCGAACTTCTGCTGACTCTTTCACCACAACATTCTTTCCCTCTTTCCTCATCTGCGACGGACCAGCGTCCCATTCAGGTGAGGAAGCCCTACGTCAATGAAACCGGGAAACCGGTCCTTATGAGACAGGCATGGCTCGAGAAAAAACAAACAACAAATATTGAGTTAAAAACTTTTGGCCTAGAAAATGTCCGACAAACAACCTTCGACTTTTCTATCCAAAGGGTTTTTCTTTTATCCAGTATTTACAAAGCACTGATTTATCTACTTCAAGATTCACCCTTTCCCAAAACGAATAATATACATATGTGTGTGTGTCATTATTCAGTTCTGTGTCAAGATTTTTGTCAATAGAGAAACAGCCGGTTTCTCACCTAGATCCAAAGCGCCAACATTGGAATTTCAACATCAACAACAGGATATTTTTGTATGCATGTATGTATATGTAGAGATTTGTATGTTTTGTTTTTTTGTATGTATTCTCATGCATATACTTGTATATCTTGACATGCTCATATATACTTAAATGATAAACTTCTAGAAAGTTTTACAGATTCTTACTGTTCCACTGATGGATTAGATCTGTAGTCTTCAAATCAGCTTTCTCCTTTCACTGTTTTGAGAAGCCTAATTTCTCAAGATTGGTATTTAGGCAGTGTATGTATGTATGTATGTATGCATGTATGTATGTATGTATGTATGTATGTATGTATGTATGTATGTATGAACTGACCGTTACATGTGTTCATCATCTTCGTCTCAGTTTCATCAGATTACAGTCTTTTCGTCTGGCGCAGCGTGGAGGCAGGGATATTTGTCAGGCTGAGTGTCGTGTTGTGAATTATATCTCGACAACGAAACTGTGAGAAGAGACTTTTGGTAAACGTATACATACATATACTACATATACATACATACATACATATATATATATATATATATATATATATATATATATATATA
>NC_068997.1:25937772-25938304 GCF_001194135.2 Octopus bimaculoides
GTGTGTGTGTGTGTGTGTGTGTGTGTGTGTGTGTGTGTGTGTGTGCGTGTTTTTGTGCGAATGCATCTGTTGGTTTGTTAAAATGTGTATGCTCGTATGTATATACATACAAACATACATACATACATATACTTTACATACACACACACATATCCTTATGTCTATATGTATAATCATATACATATATATATATATGCATGCGTGTATATATATATGTATATATATATATATATATATATATATATATATATATATATATATATATATATATATATATACCCATCTATTAACATTTATGTATAAGCTAATGTATATTCGTATATATGCACATACATACATACATACATACATACATACATATTGTCATATACATACATGTGCATAAGCATATATATGTTTATACATACATATATGCATATATCTATATATGTGTATACATATGTATGTATATATAATTATATATATACATATATATATATATATATATACATATATATATATATATATATATATATACATATATATATATACA
>NC_068997.1:25940816-25941276 GCF_001194135.2 Octopus bimaculoides
TGTGTGTGTGTGTGTGTGTGTGTGTGTGTGTGTGTGTTTGTGTATCTGTGTTCGTCCTCCTAGCATTGCTTGACAACCGGTGCTGGTGTGTTTAGGTCCCCGTACCTTAGCGGTTCGGCAAAAGAGACCGATAGAAAGTGTACTAGGCTTACAAAGAATAAGTCCCGGAGTCGATTTGCTCGACTAAAGGTAACAATAGTAACGTCAGAAACATCAGTATCAACAACAGTAACAACAAGGACGCCATCGTCATTATGATGTACAGCAACGATAGCGACATCGACTAGAAGAATAGTAACAACCGCAACAACAATTGCATGCACAACTACAAGAAAAGCAACAGTAGCAACAACGCAACAGCAAGAACACCATCGTCAAGCACAAGCAATAGCAACAACAATATCGGCAGCATCAACAATAGCAACATCAACAATAACAGCGTTATCATACAGTACAATAG
>NC_068997.1:25942226-25944152 GCF_001194135.2 Octopus bimaculoides
CACACATACATATATATATATACATATATACGACGGGCTTCTTTCAGTTTCCGTCTACCAAATCCACTCACAAGGCTTTGGTCGGCCCGAGGCTATAGTAGAAGACACTTGCCCAAGGTGCCACGCAGTGGGACTGAACCCGGAACCATGTGGTTCGTAAGCAAGCTACTTACCACACAGCCACTCCTACGTCTAATATACATATATATATATGTGTGTGTGTGTGTGTGTGTGTGTGTGTGTTTGCGTGTTTGTGCGCGCGAGTGTGTGACTGTATGTATGTGTTTGTGTGTGTGTGTGAGAGAGAGAGAAAGAGAGAGAGAGAGAGGGGGGGAAGAGAAACAGACAGACAAACAGAAAGAAAGACAGATGACAAGGATGTCAAATTACGGTAATGTACTGAGCGATAGTGAAAGCTGTCTTATCAACAGGAGATATGACGGACAGGGAACGGAGATAGAAATGACGGAACAGATGTTTGTGAGTTGAGGGACGTATTAGATATGTATATATATACTCACACACTCACGCACATACGTGCGAACACACATACGTGCGAACACACATACATATGAATATGTATGTATATATATATATCAAGCCAAAATGAACTAAGAAAAATGCTTCAGAGGCATGAATTTGAATAACGAAGTCAACAAAGACATATACAGGCATATTAAATACCATATATCTTTAATTCTTGTTTTAATCATTCAACCACAGTAGTGGTTGAATATATTCTTAAGTCCACCATTTCGTCAATCGCAGCAGTTCGCAAGCTTCACCACTAATTCAGTTCTTAAATAAATTGTAAACTGTTAACAGTTTTAAAGAAGAGACCTCCTCAGCTACATTTTGGCATAAATATTTTGAGATTTGGTTCAGTAGATAAAAAGTTACATCAAAATATCTGCAACTCCAAAGGGGGCAGTAAGGCACCTATTCACCTTCAATTAACATAAACTTTTTAATTTTAAAATAAAAGTATACTTTTCTCAGGCTTAAATGATAGAAAAATGTATGAGAAATTCAGAGTCGTTAGTCGCATTGAACAAAAATTAGTAGAAGAAAAGTTATGGGGTGAAATGCCAAGAAATTTCGTGTCAGTAAGTAAGAGAGTATGGAAGTAACTCTTAGCAATAAGAATAATAAAGAATATATTGCTAAAATGAATGTTTAAATCGAAAGGCTGCGAGCTGGCAGAAACGTTAACGCTCCGGGCGAAATCCTTAGCCGTAATTCCCCTGTGTTTACATCTTGAGTTCAAATTCCGCCATGGTCTGCTATGGCTTTTATCCATTTCTAATCTATTTAATTTGAAATACAGATTATTTAATTAACTTTTTTAAAACTAAACACTTTGAAAATTCCGATACTGGTACATTGTGTCACATACAACAGGGTTTACTCTTAACATTTTTGACAAAATTTTGTATTTTAGAAGTTATTTCGTCACAAGTTACAGAGTGACAAGAACAAATTCGTGTTTGATAAGTGCCAATACACGAAACTCTTAGCTTTTGACTCACTCTCTAAATTCTGCCGAGAATATATATGCATATCATACATATATGGGTAAAAAAATCTCATCATGCAATCAAACCAAGCCTCTAACTGGTCGCTCGACACGCTAAAAATAGCAACCAATGTATCC
Source organism: Octopus bimaculoides (assembly GCF_001194135.2). Taxonomy (NCBI): domain Eukaryota; kingdom Metazoa; phylum Mollusca; class Cephalopoda; order Octopoda; family Octopodidae; genus Octopus; species Octopus bimaculoides. The sequence goes on from NC_068997.1 coordinate 25,943,881, forward strand.
CCCTATCCAGTATTTAATAAGGTAAAATCCTAAATTATTAATTGACACATTTATATACACACATACATATATATATACACACACATATATTATATATGCATATATACATTCATAAATTCTTTTTGTCGAAGAGCGTATGCTCGAAACGTCAAAGACTTTTCCATTCTTCCTAAGCGTTAAACTAATACGCTTGCTTGTTGTTCCTTCACCTGTCTTCGTCCTTTGTTTTCTGTAAATTTGAACTAATATATATATATATATATATATATATA
>NC_068997.1:25949426-25951574 GCF_001194135.2 Octopus bimaculoides
CAGTTTTCTTCTACCAATTCCACTCACAAGGTTTTGATCGCCCCGAGACTACAACAGAAAATATTTGCCCAAGTTTCCACACAGTGGGACTGAAACGGAACCATGTCGTTGAGAAGCAAGCTTCTTACCACGCAGCCACGTCCGTGATTAAAAGTTTCAAATATTAAATATACATGTGTGCGTGTGTGTGTGTACATGCAAAGAAAAGAAAAAAATATGCATAGATAAATAAATTTACACACACATACACACACACGCACACACAAACACACACACACACACTCACACATGTATGTGTGTGCGTCTCAACATGCGTGTTAATCTCAAGCTATAAACATACGTAGTGTGAGAAATGAAGTTTGTCTCAGTCACATAAGAGTCATCAATGTGCTTGTGTGGGTTTTGTATATCTGCATGTGAACATGTGACTTTTCACCTTTAGATTTAGAAAAGCTTAAACGGTGGACACATGGCAGCAGCAGCAGCAGCAGCTGTAGTAGTAGTAGTAGTAGTAGTAGTAGTAGTAGTAGTAGTACTACTACTACTACTACTACTACTACTACTACTACTACTACTACTACTACTCCAGCATGGCCGCAGTCAAATGATCGAAACAAATTATGTATATGTATATGTATATATATATACAGAGAGTGAGAGAGAGAGGGAGAGAAAGAGATAAATGCATACATACATACAAACATACACACATACATACATACATACATACATACATTCATAAATACATATACACATACATGCATACATATAGAAATACATACATACATACATACATACATACATACAAAAATTCCCTGTTATTGATGTTGAAATTCCAATGGAGGATCTATGGATCTAGGTTAGAAACCGGTTCTTTCTCTATTGTCAAGAAATCTTGTAATAAGGCTGAATAATGACATACATACGTACATACATACATACATATATACAGATATATATTCATACGGATGTATATGTTAAAGAAAGGTTGATAGTTAGCCAATTGGGTGTGTTATTCAGTCCGACGATAATCACCCCTGATATTAACCTCCATTAAGAGGTCTCAAAAGACTAAATATATGGTCTTATTGTGAATATCAAAAGATCACTTATTAACCAAATTATCTATTAACCTGTGGCTATATATGACTCTGTGTGCTTGTGTGTGTGTATGTTTGTGTGTATGTTTGCGTATGCATGTGTGTGTATATGCATTAATCCTTGTTTATGTAAATGTTTTTCTACACACACATATATATACATGCATATATGTATATATATGTATGTATGTATATATATATATATATATATATATATATATATATATATATATATATATATATATGTATGTATGTATGTATATGTATATGTACATATTTATGTATGTCTATATATATGTAGATTGTTAAATTGCTAATAAGCCACCCATATCATTTATATATGTATGTGTGTGTGTGTGTGTGTGTGTGTAATTATATGCGTGATTACCCCTGCTTTATTCTTTGACTCATTGTGTCTGACTGCGAATGTCTGTTAGTCGGTCTCTGTGTAGCAGGCGTATTATTCTTTTCCCTTCTATTTCCTCAACTTACGTAATTATGCTTCAATATTTCCGTATTCGCTGGCATATAAGACGCACAATTTTTCAAACAAAAAAAAAAAATGACGTGTCGAAAAATCACCGCGGGTCCTGTACGCGAACTGGGTCTGCTGATATCGGGTACATCTAATATGCCAATGTGTCTTTTATGTTATTAAATTTCATCAACCGCAGTGCTCAGTTGATACTTATTTCATCGGCGAGTTGGCAGAAACGTTAGCACGCCAGGCGAAATGCTTAAGCGGCATTTTGTCTGCCGTTACGTTCTGAGTTCATATTCCGCCGAGGTCGACTTTGCTTTTCATCTTTTCGGAATCGATAAATTAAGTAACAGTCACGCTCTGGGGTCGATGTAAGCAACTTTATCCCTTTGTCTGTCCTTATTTGTCCCCTCTATGTTTAGCCCCTGTGGACAATAAAGAAATAAGAAACGTTAGCACGCCGGGCGAAATGCTTAGCGGTATTTCGTCTGCCGTTAAGTTCTGAATTCAAATTCCGCCGAATGATTACGGCAAATTCCAAGCCGTGATCATTAGTCTCTCATGTTT
>NC_068997.1:25952945-25957945 GCF_001194135.2 Octopus bimaculoides
ATATATATATATATATATATATATATATATATATATAGAGAGAGAGAGAGAGAGAGAGGGGGGGCAGAGAGAGAGAAAAAGATGGACAGAGAGTTAGACAGATATATATGTAAAAGTAAATATACATACACAAATAACTATATCTATCTCTATGTATCGATCTATCCATTTATCTATCTATCTAACTATCTATCTATCTATCTATCTATATCTATGTATATATGTATCTATATATAAATCGGGCAGAGAGAGAGAGAAAGAGAGAGAGAGGATGGCGAGATATGATAGATACTATGTATATGTATGTATATATATATATATATATATATATATATTTTTATGTATGTATGTATGTATGTATGTATGTATGTATGTATGAATGAATGTATGTATGTATGAATGTATGTATGCACAAAACTATATATAAATGGCGGTTAAAATACATTGTTTATTTTGTAAGACCATGAATGAGTAATGAGATTTCTCTCTTTTTTTTCGAATTTCTTTTTATTGTCTTCAAGATTATCTGAGAAGATAATCGGACGTTTTTCTGACCATTCCAATTCTGATGTATTATTTTTCAACAATACACAGAATATTGCCATGACAACGAAATAAGAAAAACTAAATAAACACTATTATTTTCTTTTTGTTTTTGTCATCTTGTTTTACACTGTTTTACTTTTATTTATATATTTTTTTTTTTCGTTATATATTCGTGTATGCGTTTTTTCATGATTCGATACAAAATGTCTTTTTTAAAGAATTACAGGATTTTGCCACATTTTTATATCTCGTTGCTATTATATTAAACTGTCGTATGTCCAAATATCCAAATGTATATGCAAGTATATTTTTCAGTTGAGATATACTTAAGTCTTTTTCACTGAATTCAGGTTTATCCCGAGGAAAGTGACAAGGTTTTCCAAATGCCATGACAGCTTCAGAGACTTAGGACTAAGTGTGTGAGTGAACTTGTTCATATGCGTGTGTATGCGTGTTTACGTGTGCATGCGTGTTTACGTGTGTATGCGTGTTTACGTGTGTAAACTTTATTTGTGTATTGTCTAGCTTGTAGCGCGGGTATATGTTTCTTTAATGCTTGAATGTATTTTTGAGATTGCGTATTTATTTTCATGTGTGTGTTGAAGCGGAGAAAAGTTAAGAAGTTGCCGATAAAACAGCTGTTATTTCGTCCCCTATAATAGCGGAAGTGATTACAAAATAATTGATTTATCACAGCATCCTGCAACTTCCTCTTTATCTCACCCCACTTCTGTCTCATTCTTACCACAACACAATCTCACCCTCCCTTCCACTCTCTATATATATCACTTTCTCTCTCTCTCTCTCTCTCTCTCTCTCTCTCTCTCTCTCTCTCTCTCTCTCTCTCTCTCTCTCACTCACACACACACACACACACACATACACACACACACATTCAGCCCTTCTCGCTTTCTCTTTTTCTGCAACCAATTACCTAATTGTATCTGTGAACAAGATGCACTTTATTACAGCGGATCATTATAACCCACCTCTCGGCTTTTTTAATAGTCGTAAAGACCACGGCAAAATTGACAGCGTAAAAATAAAGAAGAGAAAAATGGCTGCCAAGTGAAGATATTTACAGCCAATATGCTCACAATTCATTCTCTCTTTCCTATCTTATCTAAATTAAGTATTGCTTCACCATCCTCTCACACTGTCTCCGATGAAGTGATATAATAAATATCCTGGAAACAGTTGTAAGACCTTCTATTTATATATACAGATATATATACGATATGACGTTTAATTATATGTATCAAAACATAGAATACGCTACAAATCGTTGCACTGCCTTAAGGTATATAATGCTCTACAAACTGTAGATTAATCTTTACTGTTATATTTGTGCATATGTATATATGTATATATGGATATATGTACACGTATACATATTCATATATGTATATATTTACACACACACACACACATATATATATAAATAAATAAATATATATATATATATATATATATATATATATATATATATATATATATATATATATATATATATATACACGCACACATACATACATATGTATGTATGTGTACTGATGTAAATGACACGTGTAATATATCAGCCAAGATCGATATATCGATATATCTATACATGATTCTACCTATTAGTATTTTCATCTTTTTTTTATATATACACATTAAAAGAAAGCTTACGTACATCCACACACATCTATATGCATATATGTAGATACAAATATACGTACATGAGTACATCCATACCTATATGTATAATAAGCACGCATACACACACAGACACACACACACATATATATACATGACAAAAAATGGAAAAGTAATAATAATAATGATGATGATGATGATGATGATGATGATGATTTTCATAATCATAATGTTATCTTTTAATGGAACTGGCACAAGCCATGACCCCAGAACCGACAGATTCGCGGTTGAATGGAAACGAAACGCTGTAAAGTCTATTTACATATTGACTAGAAAGAAAGTAGGATGGTATCAAATAGACTAGATCAATAAATACCAATTATTGGTTATTACGCTACATATATATATATATATATATATATAGGTACGTATACATACATATATACATGCATATATATATATTTATTTGTGTGCGTATGTATACGTATCTATATATGAGTGTATGTATATGTAACTATATATATGTATATACTTAAGTGTGTGTGTGTGTACACATATGCATGCATATAACGATATCTGTAGAACATGATAGCAAAGTAGTGATACTGAATAATATATTTGATATTAAGTTTCTGGAAGTGTTTGGTATGTTCTCACCCGTCTATCTATCTATCTATCTATCTATCTATTTATCTATCTATCTATCTATCTATCTATCTACATTTCGAACTATTTTCTGTTGTGTGCATATATATATATAAGCACAATATACAGACACTTATGACATACTACGTCATGTTAACAATTAAGATTTCAAACATAAAGGACATTTGCTGAACCGCTATTTTACAGTAACGTAAACAAACTAACGCCGGTTGTCAGATGATGGTTGGAGACAAACAAGATACTCCCATAGATGTATACACATATACGATGAGCTTTATTGAGTTTCCGTCTATTATATCCGCTCGTAAGACTTTGGTTATCCCGGGGCTATAGATACAGACATTAACTCCAGGTGCCGCACATCGGGCCAGAACCAAAAGCCATGTGATTGGGAAGCAATCTTCTTACCCACACAGCATGAAATAAAGTAAATTTAATTGCATAAACGGTAAGCTGTAATCCATGAGATTTGCCCGATTTTCTTGTTAGTCAAAGACTCGTAAAATCTCACTTGTTGACAGAAAAAGAAAAGGAGGAAAATGGGCAAAAAAGATGTTTTTGTTGATTCAGACAATGACCTGTTTCTATTGATGCAATTTTGTTTTTCTTCTTTGATCTTTCAGCTACTTCAGTTTGATGTTTTTAATTGCATGTTTTGTTCCCTGTCCTTGTAGCAGTTTTTTTTTTGTTATTTGTTTTGGTATCTGGTTTTCTTTTTTATTCCCTTTTTTCTTCAAAGTTTTCCTTTTGATTTTTTTATCTTAGGTCATTAAACTCATTCACTTCATCACAGTAACAAAAAAAAAAAAGAAAAAAAAGAAACAAGAAACAAAATTTTAATCCACCCCCTACCTATAATTCTTCTTTTATTATCAGTTTTCTCGTCTCTTTTCTGAAATAAATAAAACAGAATTCTACAACTCCTTTCCGTTAACTTCTAGAAAAGTCTTTCTCCTCAGCACACATACACACACACACTTCGACAAAAAATCCCGCTATACTATGACCGGCAAAATCGTTAGCACACCGGGAAAAGTGCTTAGCGGCATTTCGTCCGTCTTTACGTTCTGAGATCAAATCCAACTTTGGTCGACTTTGCTTTCATCCTTTCGAGGTCTATGGCACACCAGTTGAGCACTAGGGTATACGTAATCGCATTACCACCTCCCTCGAAATCGCTGACCTTGAACCAAGATTTGAAACAAACATTTATTTTTCAGGCGGCGAGCTGGCAGAATCATTAGCACTCCGGCATTTCGTTTGTCTTTCTGTTCGCAGTTCAAATTCCGCCGAGGTCAACTTTGCCTTTTAACATTTGGGGTTAATAAAATAAGTACCAGTCGAGGTTGATGTAATCAACGAGCCTCTCCTTTCATATTTCAGGCCCTATGACAAAAACTTGAAACCATTATTATTTATATTAAGGCGGGGAGCCGGAAGAATCGTTACGGCGCCGAACAAGATGCTTAGCAGCATTTCTACTTTGATGTTTAAGTTCTCAGTTTGAATCCCGCAGAATTCGTCTTTGCCTTTCATAATTTCGGAACCACTTGAATAAGTATCACTTGAATAAGTATCACTTGAATAAGTATCACTTGAATAAGTATCACTTGAATAAGTATCACTTGAGTTGATGTAAACAGCTCGACCCTCTCCTCAAGACTGCTGTCCTTGTGCCGAAATGGGAAGGAATTATTTATTATTATTTATTTCTGGTTCTTTATGTTCGGTGTTCAAATTTCGTGAAGGTCGACTTGCTTTCACCATTTGAGGGTCAATAAAATGAGTACCAGATGATAATGGGGTCGATGTAATCGTCTTACTCTATCCCCTAGATGTATCGGCCTCGTTCCAAAACTTGAGGCAATTATTTATTATTTATTCATTCATTATTCTTGTTGTTGTATTCTCTCTCTCTCTCTCTCTCTCTCTCTCTCTCTCTCTCTCTCCCTCCCCCCCTCTCTCTCTCTCTCTTTCTGCTTTACATCATTTTTGATACTGCAAAGACGGCAAAGTGGATGAGTCTTCAGATGCTCTACGATATTTGTTGTGACTCTCTAATCCTGAGTTCAAACACCCGATGTTGGTTGAGGTCAAATTTGTCTTTCATTCTTTCAAAATTAGTAAATAAAATATCATTTCAGGAGTAG
>NC_068997.1:25960445-25962810 GCF_001194135.2 Octopus bimaculoides
GGGTTTGTGAAAGGACTGGTCTATGTGCCCCCCGCCCTTCCAAAAGACGTGGATGAACTGAAGGCCCGAATAAGGAAAGCTGCTGCAACCATCTACAACGCAATGCTCGAACACGTTTGGCAAGAATTGGACTATGGGCTTGATGTGGGCCGTGTGACTAACATTGCTCACATTGCACATCTTTGAACATTCCATGAAAAAAAACTTTAAATTGCAGGCTTTCAGAATATATCAGATGCGTTTTCATGTCCTTAATAGTTTTCGAGATATTCAATGTCAAAATGTGTCCAAGACTTCTGGAACACCCTGTGTATATATATATATATATATAGATTTATGTATGCATGTAGATATGTATGTGTGTATGCATGTATGTATGTATATATATGTATGTACATACATACATGTATGTATGTATGAAGTCATTTCTACAAGCTGTTACTGATATTTAGCTGTGATATACTTGTCATTCTTCCTCTGGTTATTAGGTTGGTTTGTTAGTTGATTAATAACTGATTTTTGGTTTGCAGGGACTTTGTGGCTGTTATTGTTGCTGTTACTGTTGATTCTGTTGCTGGAGTTTTTATTGTTGTTTTTAAGCCGCATTTTTGACGTTATCAAGCAAGCACGTGAACAAATGCAGCTGTGACCGCTCCGTCTTTATGTTTTTTTTCAGATTAACCTCCCAATTCATGCTGGATACAGGTGGGTAGTGAAAGATGTTGTAGACAAAGCTTCTCTGGACACGCTGAGTGGGAGGAATAATTTGTATACCTTGTAGACTTGCAGAAGAGTTGTAAGTTTTCTGCCCAAGAAGCAGAGGTTCAATATGCAAGGTCGGATGAGTAAGCGTGACTTTGTGTTAGAAGATCTCAGAGAAAAGGTAGGAAGTGGGCAGGGTCATAAACGTAGCAATGTTAGTAGGGGATCAATGTGACCTGTGTACGTTGGGATCAATGGATTAGAACTGTATCTCGTAAAACTGTTTACTTTCGATATCGACTGATCGGCATGGTTCCATATTGGATGGTCTCCATCTCAACCGGATATTAAGAGATGATGGATTGATATAAGTGATATATTCGAGTAACATCAACAAGACTCGATGAAGCTTGTCCGACATTGCTACGGAGTTCTTCTCTCGGTCAATACCTGGTGCCAGAACAAGTGCTAGGACAGCTAGCAGAAGTTATTCGGAAAGTGACGCGAAGGAGGAAATATAAGAGACCACAAAAACATCTTCGACTGTGTGGATTTGAGTGGAGTGGTATTTAGGTTTTCGTAGTCGGTTGTTATGGAAATATGTTTTAGAAACATTTTTTCAATTATTAAATTTGGGTTATTTTATAGTCTAAAATTTATTCATGTATGTAGAACATTGTAAACAATCCCGTCGGTGTTTCTCTTTTGTTAGGTTGGCACAATGTGTGATAGTATATTTGTTGGTTTTGGTGATATTGGATTTAAACAACAATAATATAACAACCAGTTAATGATGTGGATTAAAAAGTATCTTTAACATATGAATATAAACAAACTACAGAATATCGGTACGCCCGGCAAACCGTGACGTTTAAGCTGCATGCGGATTGGTCAAAACCGTATTCCAAAAATTCAGCTTATTGGAGCATTCTAAGAGGTACTACAGTTGTCAAGAACTCAACTGTCAGTTAAATACATTTTTAAATTTGATGATTACTACGAACGTATGAAAGCGTTAATTGAACTTTATGAACATTACAAAATACTTTTTTAATGTTAAAACACCATAATAAAAAAACGTGAAAGCCCTACCATGTTTTAATTTTATTGAACTGATGTAGATGTATAGGCGTAGGAGTGGCTGTGTGGTAAGTAGCTAGCTTACCAACCACATGGTCCCGGGTTCAGTCCCACTGCGCGGCATCTTGGGCAAGTGTCTTCTACTATAGCCTCGGGCCGACCAAAGCCTTGTGAGTGGATTTGGTAGACGGAAACTGAAAGAAGCCCGTCGTATATATGTATATATATGTATGTGTGTGTGTATGTTTGTATGTGTGTGTTTGTCCCCCAACCTCGCTTGACAACCGATGCTGGTGTGTTTATGTCCCCGTAACTTAGCGGTTCGGCAAAAGTCAACGATAGAATAAGTACTACGCGTCTAAAAATAAGTCCTGGGGTCGATTTGCTCGACTAAAAGGCGGTGCTCCAGCATGGCCACAGTCAAAAGACTGAAACAAGTAAAAGAGTAAAAGAGTAAAAGAGTATGTATGTGTGTGTGTGTGTGTGTGTGCGTGCGTGCGTGTATAAGCTAGATTTATTGATATAAATATCTTTATATTTATAAATAAAAATTCATTATTTGAAAGTTTTCACCTTTTACTTT
>NC_068997.1:25962820-25964228 GCF_001194135.2 Octopus bimaculoides
TATATATATATATATTCATATTTCTAAGTCTCTCTAAAGGAGACTACGGCAGCGGTACTGGATATTAATAGTTATCGCCAAGCCAACATGGCAGTCCCAAAATTTGGACGAATATTGCCGTTGATTAGCTCCAAGAGGCCATCGCCTCTTGCTAGCTATGTGATACACAGGTTCGTGTGTAATATCTGTAATATCTCTGATCACTCACAGGTCCATACAATCATGGATGACCTAGGGCTAAATACGTAAAACCAACAACATTAAAAGCAACAAGCAGCCATATATCACATGAATGTACGATATTATACATAATATATATATGCTATAATTATATATATATTACATATGTATCATTAATATATATAAATATATTATAAATGCATATATTGCAAATATCAAACCAATAATTACAAAAGTGGGTTGATAGAATCGCCCCCATGCCACACCACCCATTGAAATTTTAGAAATCACAATATTTTATTACACGACATCACATAAATATATTATATTTATGTGATACCGTATAAATACAAACAAAATAGGGTATAGTGTTTATGAAACATTACATATTTCGTATCATGCTAACAAGCGATCCACATTGATTTTTGTTTCGTTTTACTTTGTTTTGAATTTCAAACGAAGAAGCATCCATTGCACCGGAAACTGTTAACCGCCATAGCGTGTGTGATGGAAAATAGTTGGCGCTATTTCAATCTTCAAAACTGCGCTCATTTTCAACACAATTCGAAGCATTATCTCATTTATCAGAAAGAGATGTGACAGGGACAGACCGTGGGTTAATGAACGAGCAATGAAAAGATGTTGAAATTAACGATTGTTTTAGATTTATTAGGAAATTTATTAGCGAGGATCTTTTCGTATGCTGTTGTTGGTTGTTGCTGCGAAGTAATATGAATATGGTAATGATGGAAACTTAATACGCGAGAAAGCTATCATATGTATACGTATATACATGTGTTTATATATATATATATATATATATATATATATATACATGCATACACATATGTATAAATTTACATATATATGTAAACATATACATATACGTAGTATGTGTACGTGTGTGTATATGTGTGTGTGTGGGAGATTGTGTTTGTGTGCGTGCGCGTGTATGTATGCTTATATGCATGTTTGTTTCTGGAAATGCACTTAATAATTATAATTTCATGCGTAAATGTTTATATGAGAGCATCTTTCAGTGCCTCTAAATGAGATCAACATATGCAAATACATGCATACGCACAAAGATTATATATAGTATATCACACACACACACACACACACATATATCTACAAATGTTTGTGTGTGTGTGTGGGTGTAGGTGGGTGTGTGTGTACGTGCATGTAGGTATGGGTGCGCGCGATTGTGTATGATATATATATATAT
>NC_068997.1:25964553-25967587 GCF_001194135.2 Octopus bimaculoides
ATATGTATATATATATATATGTATATATATGTATATATATATGTATATATTTATATATATATATATACATATATATGTATATATATATATATGTGTTTGTATGTATATATATATACTCTTTTACTCTTTTACTTGTTTCAGTCATTTGACTGCGGCCATGCTGGAGCACCGCCTTTTAGTCGAAGAAATCGACCCCGGGACTTATTTTTTGTAAGTCTAGTACTTATTCTATCGGTCTCTTTTGCCGAACCACTAAGTGACGGGGACATAAACACACCAGCATCAGCTGTCAAGCAATGCTAGGGTGGACAAACACAGACACACAAACACACACACATACATATATATATATATACATATAAAGGACGGGCTTCTTTCAGTTTCCGTCTACCAAATCCACTCACAAGGCTTTGGTTGGCCCGAGGCTATAGTAGAAGACATTTGCCCAAGATGCCAAGCAGTGGGACTGAACCCGGAACCATGTGGTTGGTAAGCAAGCTACTTACCACACAGCCACTCATACTACACATCCAAGAAATGCATGAAGCTTACTGGGGTCACAGCTTGTAAAGGATTGTGGTTTATTTCTAAATTATTTGTCTTTTATCGACTAAATCTATGACTAGAGGACTGTGTCAATGAAATAGATACCAGCTGAACACAAGGGTCGGTGAAATCGATTATCTTCCTCTCCCGAAATTGCTGGCCTTGTGCCAAAATTTGAAACCATTAATCCTAAAAGATCTGAATATGAATAAGAAAATAATGGGCATCGATGCACTGGCTGTCCTGTAATGCGTTTATAATTTCAATGTTGGTTTCAAATTTTGGCACAAGGCTAGAAAGTTCGGGAGAGAATGTAATCGATTATATGGACCCCAGTATTCAACAGGTACTTACTTTATCGACTCTGAAAAGATTAAAGACAAAGTTAACCTTGGCGAAATTTGAACTCAAGACGTACAAACAGACGAAATACCGCAAAGCATTTTTCCCGGTAGGCTAACGATTCTGCCAGCTCACCGCTTTTGTTTATAACTTTAATATTCTCAACAGGACGGTAAGTGAATTAGAAAAACTACAGTTGCATTCATTAAGTAATAACAGACAGTATATCGTGGGGACCTCCCTGGTTTATGCGATCTTATATCTCCCTATCGGGCCTACAGTTTCCACTTAATCTTGTCTATTTGAATAAATTTTCAAAAAAATTTGGAATATTTTGGCAAGTGTCCAAATTTTCTTAATTTGAACGTGAACAAGAGGAGAGAGGAGGAGGCGTCAGACGACGAAAAACGGGCAGAGCCTCCACGGTACGTTTACTCGTTTTGCGTAAAGAATACTATTACATTACTCTAGATCTGTATCGAGGGCTATTATTATATTTTGTTATTTTTGATATCATTTATCAAACATGATTCAAGTACGCACGTACACACACACACATGCACACACACTTACACGCATGCTTATACATCACTGTAGATGCATGCGCGTGCGTGTGTGTGTGTGTGTGTGTGTGCGTGTGTGTGTATGTGTGTGTGTGGATGGGGTGGGGTGTGCGATATGATATGTGATAAGTTTACATATACGATGCTCCTTGAGAACCTGTTTCCAAACAAGTTCAAAGGTTTGCACAATACAGATTAATCATTCTGTAACATATATACCTACGTGTACGTGTGTCTATATTTCTATCTATCTATCTATCTATCTATCTATCTATCTATCTATCTATCTATCTATCTATCTATCTGTCTGTCTGTCTGTCTGTCTGTCTGTCAGTAGATACATACACAACACACACACGCACACATACATGTATATATATATGTGTGCGTGTATGTGTATATATACATTAAATAAATATGAATATATATATATATATATATATATATATATATATATACCGGAGTAAGCACATGAAAGTATATATATATATATATATATATATATTTTAACCGCTAACACTTGCAATCACTGGACGGCGTCCATGCAGGGTTATCACCTCAAGTTAGTCTTAGCTGATCATGTCGTCTTCAGTACATATTATATCGGTCTATATACTACTGATTGGTTAAAGTTATCCTTCTGGAATGGGTAACGGTCTTACATTAAACAGCGATGTTATGTCCAAACGCGCACAGCTATACACATGCACACACATTCAAGTACACGCATTACAGGTCATGCATACAAATAAATTGATAAGCAGGTATAGATAGATAGATTTGATAGATAGATAGATAGATAGATAGATAGATATATAGATAGATAGATAGATAGATAGATTTGATAGATAGATAGATAGATAGATTTGATAGATAGTTAGATAGATAGATAGATAGATAGATAGATAGATAGATAGATAGGTAGATAGATAGATAGATAGATAGATAGATAGATAGATAGATAGATAGATTGGTTGGTACGTGGGTAAGTAGGTAGATAGGTAGGTAGGTAGGTAGGTAGGTAGGTAGGTAGGTAGGTAGGTATGGGGGGAGGAAGGGAGGGAGGTAGGTAGGTAGGGAGGTAATTAGATAGGGAGGCAGGTAGGCAGATAGTTGCGAACAAGAGGCCAGGATAACGCATGTAGGACTCAAAAGAGATCTAAGGGAAACTGTTACGATCCAGAAGGTCAATGACAATGACCTTTTTATGTGCGCAGTTTCTGAGTTTGTGACAGACCATGTTTGTCTTTGCTGGGTTCAAATCTCATTTGCGAACCCATGGAAAACGAACCACCACCAACTATTCTGCCTATATACCTGTGCACACATTTGAATGCAGTATATGCCAGAAGGTTTGCAAATGCAACGGAAGCCTCAAAAGACATTTTAAGATTTACAGAGGTCATAACTTATCGGTAAACTTGGTGGTCCGAATCGGATGTGCAATCTATGTGGGTATCTTTTCAGAACGTTGTCTGGTTTAAAAAGCCACATCAGATGCCATGATGGTTCTAAGGTGTAGGTACAGGAGGTGGTCAGACTCTTCATAAGGAGTAGACAACCACCATATATATATATATATA
>NC_068997.1:25968157-25971383 GCF_001194135.2 Octopus bimaculoides
TATATATATATATATATATATATATATATATATATATATATATATGCATACACATATATATATACATATACCTACATATACATATTAGCACACCATATTGCACACATATACACGTAGAAACAGAACAAAATCACAGACACCAGACAGACGCTAGTATGTAACACTTTATGCCTATATTTGGCCATGGACTTATGAAGAACCAAAGAAAGACGTCTCTAAAGCTTCTGGTTGACTCACACAGACTTTCAGACGTGTTAGACATAGATGCAGTCATTCTTGAGATGTACATCAGCAAACACTACATACAGAGAACTCCCGCCTCATATACACACATATATATATGAGTCTATGTGCGCGTCTATGTACTTACAACATACGTACACATATATATCTGTGTGTGTGTGTGTGTACATATATATATATATATATATATATATATATATATACATATATATGTATGTATGTATATACAAACAAACATATACATTTAGATATATACTTACAAATATGTATGTCTGTGTGTGTGTGTGAATAATATTACTTACATACATAGACGCATGCACACGTACATGCACGTACACGCACACACATATATACTAGCGGCATTATCAATATCGTGCAAGTACGAAATATACACACATACACTCACACACGCACGCACGCCCACACACGCACACGTATGCATGTATGTATGTATGTTTGTATAGGTATGATTCCACACAAAAAGTACATACACATACATATAAAATGGCGTCCGTTTGTAATTGTTTCTCTATTTTTATTCTGTTATGATCGTATCTGTTAGACTAAGCCGACATTTTCTAATGTCATAAAACGCGTATATCAACATACATACATACATACATACCGACTACATTATTCTCACATCTTACATACACGCTTACACTCACACATACATAGACATATACACAGACATACATACATACACACGGGTAAAGCACGGAGGTGAGATGTCCGAGTGGTTAATCTTTAATGAATTATTACCCAAATCGTTTAAAATATACACTGTGTGATAAATATTTTGTTGTTTCTAGGCGCGTGGCTTAGTGGTTAGGGTATTGGATTGACCATCGTAAGATCGTGGTTTCGCTTCCTGAACAAGGTGACGTGTTGTGTTCTTGAGCCAAACGCTTTTTTTTCACGTTTTTTTTAGTCCACTCAGCTGGCAAAAATTAGCAATCCTGCGGAAGAATGTCGTCCCGTCCAGGAGGGGAATATATACGCTATGGAAACCGATAAACCGGCTGCTATGAGTCGGCATGTCTCGAGAACTTAAAATGGAACGAAATTCGTAACTTTTGGATTTGACACCAGATTAATCCGGCATAGCTACTCGTGATGGACTGATATCCTATGCATACCCAGGGGTGGTGATGTTTTTTTTATTCTTCCTTCGCATTTAAGAAGGGCTGAGAAACCTTTATTTCTGAAAAAAAGGGGAAATGTCCTTAAGAGATGCAGAAGTTTGTCCCTGTTTGCTATGAAGAATGACGATAATCTGGAGACTGTTATAAAGGATTATGCTATGTGCGTGTGCATGTTTGTGTATGTGTGTCTGTTCGTGTATCTGTGCATGTGTGTATAAATACACGCATGCATTCACGTATACATATATATATATATACATACATACACATATATACATATATAGGTACATATGTATGTATACATGATTACGCATACTTAATTACATGATGGCAGCAACTCGCTTACGAAGAAATCGACGCCAGGATTTAGTCTTTTAAGCCTAGTACTTATTCTATCGATCCCTTTTGCCGAACTGCTAAGTTACAGGGACGTAAACACACCAACATCGGTTGTCAAGCGATGGTGAGGGCAAATACACACACACACACACACACACATATATATATATATACGACGAGCTTCTTTTGGTTTCCGTCTACCAAATACTGTCACAAGGCTATGGTAAAAGACACTTGCTCAAGGTGCCACGTTAAAAATTCTCAAGCTACAGCTTCATAATTAGCTCAGGTTTTTGAGAAAGGCCATAGCGAATTAGAAATTCACCTAGGGATCCAATAGGTGTCACTGATAATTTATTTCCACATTTATTGTAAGTCATATTTCTTTCACGGTAAACTGCAGTGAAATTGCTTTTAGAATTTAAAATATCTAACAAACATATCTGAACTAAGCTAAACTTTGTTTATTTCTCATCGTTGTTTTAAGGTATTACTTATGTATATATCTAGGCCTAAGTATTTCTGATTCAGGCCTCAAGCCAGCAAGCTTGTGAGGAAAGCATAAGTCGATACCATGGATCTTAGTACTTCATTGGTATTTTCCCCGAAGGAAAGAAAGGCAAATTTACCGTAAGAAATATTACAAGAGATATTTCCACTGAGCTTATGTATCAGCCGGCTTTAATCAGCCGTCTTTAGTCACCGACTAAAGACGACATTAAAAAAACCCAAAAAACAATAATAATCCCCTGAACAATTTTTAGTTCAAAATCTGGCCACTCCAAAACCTATCTTCTTTCACGTGTGCTTTATTAGAAGGGAATATTACGTAGACGATAAGGACAATCAAAAACTATTATAACAGCGGTCGAGGGAAAGCATTGCAGGGTGCAGAGAGCCTTGATTTTTCGACACTACCATAGGTTTCATGCGTTCACAATTTTCAAGTTTTCCACTTAAACAATTATGGTAATCTGTCTCCATTTTGGATTTTGCTATCGAATCTAAAATGGAGACGGATGACCATCAAGGTAGCTTATATATGTGCCTGTAAGCGCTTATATATAATATATGTGTGCGTGTGTATGTATACATATATATATAATATATGTGTGTGTATGCATGTATATATATATATATATATATATATATATATATATATATATATATATATATACAGAGCGAGAGAGAGAGGGGCATGTATGTATGTAGACACGAAAGTGTTCATCCGTCTCTGTAATGGTGGTGTTGTTATATTATGATTTTATTTATTTATATTCAATACACACCTACATATTTGCGTATATAGCCTATGTAGGTTTATGTATATATACATTCACATTGCGCGTATATCTTATGTGTATATGTGTCTATGTGTGTGTGTATGCATGTATATGCATACATATATAAATGTATGTATATGTACGATTTATGTAGGTGTATATGTATGTTTGTATATTTGTGTGTATGTATATATATATATATATATATATATATAT
>NC_068997.1:25971878-25972407 GCF_001194135.2 Octopus bimaculoides
GTATGTGTGTGTGTGTGTGTGTGTATTTGTGTGCGTATATATGAGTGTGCTTGTGCATGTGCGTGCGTGCATCTGTGTGTGTGTGTGTGTGTGTGTGTGTGTGTGTGTGCGTGTGTTTGTGTATGTCCACCAAACAAATGCCTCCATGTTGTTTGTTTTTAGTCTACATTTACAAGACAAGCGCGCGCATACATTGGGTGTACAGAACGGGGTGAATGAAAGTTTGAAACCCTAAGAGATAATCTATTGTCAATATGATGGATGATACAGGCTCGGCTTGCTCTGCTCCTCACACTCATCCCCTCGCACTTCCTCCTACACCTAATGTCAATGTTGGTTGTTGTTGCGATGATGATGCTGATAGTGGTGGTGATGTTGGTTTGGTGGCGGTGGTGGTGGCGGTGAGGATGTTAGTGTTAGGTATAGTAGTTTGTTGGTGTTCGTTGTAGTAGTGTTGGTAGTAGTAGTAGTTGTGGTGGTGGTGGTGGTGGTGGTGGTGGTGATTGTGGTGGTGGTGGTGGTAGTGGTA
>NC_068997.1:25972500-25974837 GCF_001194135.2 Octopus bimaculoides
GTAGTTATGTTGTTGTTGTTGTTGTTGTTGGTGGTGGTGGTGGTGGTGTGGTGGTGTCGGTAGTGGGTGTGACGGTAGTGGTTGTGGTTTTTGTTGTTAAAAAATAATGTTGATTGTTGTTTTTGTTGTTATTGTGGTGGTGGTGGTGGTAGTTGTAGGTGTGTTAGTAATGATAGTTTTGGTCGTAGTAGTGAGTGTGGTGATGTATTGGTTGTAGTAGTAAGTGTACTGATGTGTTGGTTGTAGTAGTGGTGGTGGCGGTGGTGGTGGCAGCGGCGGCAGTGGTGGTGACGGCGGTGGTTGTCGTGGTGGCAGTGGTTTGGTGGTCGTGATGCTGCTGCTGCTGCTGTTGCTGCTGGCGTTGGTGCTGGTGCTGATGGGTGTGGTCGTTGTCGCTGCCTTAGATGCTCTTTCTATCATTGTTTAGCCCCAGGTCAATCTTGTTGGAGCTAACATTTGATCAAAGAAGAAGGCGAACACCAGAGTCGTTACACCCTCTTATAGAATACCTGTTTATTTTGGTTTCTCTTTGCTCTGCTCTGAGTTCAGTGAAGGCGCCTGGCTTAGTGAATAGTGTATTCGGCTCACGATAGTAAGGTCCTGAGTTTGATTCATAGTGGCGCGTTGTCTCCTTGAGCAAAACATTTTATTTCACGTTGCTCCGGTCCATTCAGCTGGCAAAAATTAATTGTACCGGTATTTCAATGGGTCAGCCTTGTCACATTCAGTGTGCCATGCTGAATCTTCCTGAGAACTACGTTAAGGGTACGTGTATCTATGGAGTGCTCAGCCACTTTCACGTTAATTTCACGAGCAAGCTATTCCGTTAACCGACAGAGTACCAGCAGTAATGAAAAAACAATAAAAAACAAAAAAGAACAAGGTACGCGTGTTAGTGGAGTGCTCAACCAGTTACCAGTTAATTTCACGAGTAGGATGTTCCGTGGATTGATAAATAAACTAAGCCATATGTCATCGCTCAAGAAATATGATACAAGACAAAAACATCATGAGAATTGAACCATGCATCTAGATAAGTTGCTTAACTGTCACAAAAGATCCATTGGATGAAAGACTTTCGGTTCCTCAGTAGACGGTCCTGAAGAACTACGTTTTCAGAAGTCATAGAGACAGTAACATAAATAACCAATATAGTCCTCTGTTAAACAAAAAAAATAGGGGATGTATTATCTATTAATAGGAAAGCCATGTTAAAAAAAGTCACACACACAAAGACAAAATTAGCTCATACTTTGACAGCCATGTTGGACCAACACTAGTAGTGTATTATTTCTTCGTTTGAAGGTTGTTTTGTACCAACAAAAGGGATATATCATCTCTTATTTTGAAAGTCTTATTGGAACGCAAATATTGTGTTATCTTTTACTTGGAAGGTCACGCTGGAAAAACAAAATTATATATTAGCATTTATTTTGGATGCCGATAAAATGGTGTATTACCTCTTTCATTGAAGGCTGTTTTGAATCAGCAAAGTGGTATACTATTTCGTACTTTTGGTGTCATGTTGAACCAATAAAAGTGATATATTATCTCTTAATGTGAAAGCCATTTTGAACAAGCAAATGTGGTATAATATCCCTTATTTTGAAAGCTATGTTAGACTAACTAAAGTGGTATATTATACCTGATATTGAAGGTTATGTTGAATTAACAAAAGTGGTATGATATCTCGTACCGTAAGACTAGGCTTGGTAATAAGAATAAAACCCCAAATGTCTAAAATGGAAAGCACGACTAATGCAGAGTATGTAGAGCTAACCTGCGAAGATGTGACCCATATTTTAACAAAAATGTTATTACGACACCACGTACCTGTGAGATACGATGTCGGGACCAAGACATTATAGGAGAAAATTTGCACAAAGGATAGTTCAGTAGATGAAACTTTAGGATGATGTGCAGAACTTAATTATACTGAATATGAAAGAACACTGGCGGAAATTTCCCGTTAGACTCCAGTAAAATCTGGAATAAGATCACACCAAACATTGGTCTGGACAATGTTCTCTATGTGGCCTGTGTGTTTCTGTACTCTGTTTATCATTTTGTCCACGTTTTTTTGCAACGTCCTGTACACAGATATGCATCTATATATACAGGTAGATGTAGGTATGTACATACATGTACGTATATATACATATACTCATATTTGTATTATATATATATATATATATATATACATATATATATGTATGTATATATATGTATATATACACACATATATATATACACATACATACATACATACATACATTCATATATATATATGTATATTGGTATATATATATATATATATATATATATATATATATATAT
>NC_068997.1:25977839-25978822 GCF_001194135.2 Octopus bimaculoides
TATATATATATATATATGCACATATACATATAATGTATATAGATATATTCATATATATATATAATGGATATAGATATGTCCTTATTTATACATATATATATATGTGTGTGTCTGTGTGTTTGTGTGTGTGTATGTATGTATCAATAATATATGATTCAGTGTTTGTATATATGAATGCGTGCATATACTTGTTGTAATGTATGCGTATATACAAAATTATTTGTGTGTTCTGTTAGAACTGTTGCTGTTGTTGCTGCCGTTGTTGTTGCGTGTTGGTGGTGCTGATGGTGGTGGTGGTCTATGGAAGTGTGGGAATGTAGTTTGCGCCGGCGGGGTACGGGGAGGGGGATGAGGTCTGGAGTAGGATAGGATGGCGTAGAAAAAGCAAGAAATATTGAAGTGTAGAACATAGAATAATAGTTTTGAGAGTGAGTCTTGGCAAATAAGTGATGTTTTCGAACTGGTGTAATCAATCTTAGTTTCGTTCTATAGCTTTGAATATTTATAATGTTGAAGTGTTCAAGTCATGACATAAAAGTATAGCAACCACCACCACCACCACCACCACCACCACTGCCATCACAAGCACCACCATCGCCATCACTTCAATTACCGTTACAACCACCGTCGGCACAATCATCTCCATCATAACATTGCCATAACAAACACCATCACATAACTACCAACATCATAACTAATATCATAACAAGTATTTACCCTTTCCCCATCACAGCCATCATCGTCACAACAGTCACCATTACAACCGCTACCATCAATACCATGCATCACCCTCACGACCGTCGCCTTCACAACTACCACCATCACACCCACTACTGTCACAACCAGCACCGTCACAGCAACCATAAGCATAACCATCACAACCACCAGGCGCCACCCTCACAACCATAATCATCACAACGACTACCATCACAACAATTGCCATCACAATCACCATCATCACAATCACCAACTACGCAACCACT
>NC_068997.1:25979297-25979535 GCF_001194135.2 Octopus bimaculoides
GCCACCCTCACAACCATAATCATCACAACGACTACCATCACAACAATTGCCATCACAATCACCATCATCACAATCACCAACTACGCAACCACTACAAACATAAGCATAACCATCACAACCATCAGCCTCACAATCACCACCATCACAACCACCACCATCACAACCATCACCCTCACAACCACCACCATCACTCTCACAACCACCACCATCACAACCACCACCATCACAACCATCACCC
>NC_068997.1:25979545-25980048 GCF_001194135.2 Octopus bimaculoides
CCACCATCACTCTCACAACCACCACCATCACAACCACCACCATCACAACCATCACCCTCACAACCACCACCATCACTCTCACAACCACCACCATCACAACCACCAGCATCACAACCATCACCATCACAACCATCACCCTTACAACCACCACCATCACTCTCACAACCACCACCATCACAACCACCACCATCACAACCACCACCATGACAACCATCACCCTTACAACCACCACCATCACAACCATCAAACACCACCATCACAATCACCACCATCACTCTCACAACCACCACTCTCACAACCACCACCATCACTCTCACAACCACCACCATCACCCTTACAACTACCACCATCACAACCATCACCCTCACAACCATCACCCTTACAACCACCACCATCACAACCACCACCATCACAACCATCACCATCACAACCATCACCCTTACAACCCTTACAACCACCACCATCACCACCACCATCACTCTCACAACCACCACCATCACAAC
>NC_068997.1:25980058-25980341 GCF_001194135.2 Octopus bimaculoides
ACAACCACCACCATCACTCTCACAACCACCACCATCACAACCACCACCATCACAACCATCACCATCACAACCATCACCCTTACAACCCTTACAACCACCACCATCACCACCACCATCACTCTCACAACCACCACCATCACAACCACCACCATGACAACCATAATCATCACAACCATAATCATCACAGCCATAATCATCACAACGACTACCATCACAACAATTGCCATCACAATCACCATCATCACAATCACCAACTACGCAACCACTACAAACATAAGCATAA
>NC_068997.1:25981000-25981339 GCF_001194135.2 Octopus bimaculoides
CCATCACCCTCACAACCGCCACCATCACAATCACCACCATCACTCTCACAACCACCACCATCACTCTCACAACCACCACCATCACAATCACCACCATCACAACCATCACCCTCACAACCACCACCATCACTCTCACAACCACCACCATCACAACCACCACCCTCACAACCATCACCCTTACAAACACCACCATCACAACCATCACCCTCACAACCACCACCATTACAATCACCACCATCACAACCATCACCCTTACAACCACCACCATCACTCTCACAACCACCACCATCACAACCATCACCCTCACAACCATCACCCTTACAACCACCACCATCACTC
>NC_068997.1:25988090-25988723 GCF_001194135.2 Octopus bimaculoides
TACAATCACCACCATCACAACCATCACCCTTACAACCACCACCATCACTCTCACAACCACCACCATCACAACCATCACCCTTACAACCACCACCATCACTCTCACAACCACCACCATCACAACCATCACCCTCACAACCATCACCCTTACAACCACCACCATCACTCTTACAACCACCACCATCACAACCATCACTCTCACAACCACCACCATCACAACCATCACCCTTACAACCACCACCATCACAACCATCACTCTCCCAACCACCACTATCACAACCATCACCATTACAGTCACCATCATCACAATCAGCAGCTTCACAACCACAAGCATCCTGCAGTGTAACCAACACAACCACCACCGTCACTACGACACAGCAAGCTCACAACCATCACAACCATCACAACCCTACTATCACATCAATTACCATCACAATTGTCCATCCCATTCACAACCACTATCAATAGCTCTAACTACAACAAATAACAGACAACACAACTTCAATAACATCGTGATGACAATATATGAAGTTGCGAAACTTCAAGATGGTTCGAGCAAACAGAACAATCAAAGCAAAAACAACCACCAAAACTATTTATAACGGTATATATATATATATATATATATATATAT
>NC_068997.1:25989317-25990445 GCF_001194135.2 Octopus bimaculoides
AAGAGAAAGAGGTATATGTGTGGGTATGTGCGTGCGCTCAAGTCAGTGTGTGTTTATGTGTGTAGTAACATGTGTGTGTGTGTGTGTGTGTGTGTGTGTGTGTGTGTGTGTGTGTGCTTGTGTGTATATGTGTGTGCGTTGTGTGTGTGGTGTTTGCGTGGTGTTGGCTGTTTATATGTGTATGTGTGAGTGAACTTTGTGTCTCTTAATGTGGTAAGATGAATTCAACAGCACGGTAACAGGAGTGGTGGTCATATATACATATACCTATATATATATATATATATATATATATATATATATCTTGCAAGAATGATGCGTGTGTTCGATCATGTAATACAAATAATATATGAGTATATGCGTATATACGTACATATTTGTACATAACTACATCTACATGTATATATAGATGCATATCTGGGTACAGGACGTTGCAAAAAAACATGGACAAAATGATAAACGGAGTACAGAAAACATGCAGGCCTCATAGAGAACATTTCCTTCATCTGCTACCACCATTCTAAAACTAAGCGTTTCGAAGAGTTAGGGCACTACAGGCTTCTAGTCAGTTTTCTTAGACCAAATTCACTCACAAGACCTTAGCTAACTCGTTGATTTAGTAGAAGTCGCCTGAAGTGCTGCGCATAAAACTATATACTCCATTTTCTTAATGCACACAAAGATTACTTTTGATATTTCGTCTGCTCTAGATTTCATATGCGTTCTAAACGTTCTAAACATTAGCCATTAAGCTAAACAGAAAAATTGAAACTTTGGCTTTAAAGTTTCGTAAATCATGCGCAACGAAAAAAGAAAGCTGCATTGTAACAAAGGAAATAACTTAATATAAATGTAATTAAGAAACAATGCACTGGTTAAACAATTGTTCCCATTTATTTGTTATTGAAAACTTAACAATACGGAAGTACGTGGCGACTGGAGCTTTGGTGCATGGCGTCATGGATCAGTCGGGTTGCATCAGCTGTCGCTGTTGTTGTTGTCGCAGAAGCAATTGCAACACGCCACTATTGAGTTGTGTCAACACTTATGTGATATGTGTGTGTATGTGTGTGTGTGTGTGTGTGTGTGTGTGTGTGTGTGTGTGTGTGTGTGTGTGTGTGTGTGTGT
>NC_068997.1:25990473-25991997 GCF_001194135.2 Octopus bimaculoides
GTATATATATATATATATATATATATATACAGAGAGAGAGAGAGAGAGTCAGGCAGACAGACAGACAAACAGACAGACAGACAGACAGACAGGCAGGCAGGCAGACAGACAGACAGGTAGATAGATAGATAGATAGATAGATAGATAGATAGATAGATAGATATCCACATATACATATACATTGATATCGTCTATGTGAGAACTAATTTTGTGATCAGATATAAAGATCTCTCACGAGGAGAAATATATTTTCTTTTCACACTGTATTTAGGTATTCGGTCAATACTTGTCGGAAGTAGTTTCAATATTTGAGATGTTTCATATCGGATCTTGCACGTGATCGAAGTTTTATATCTAATATTCGCTAATTAATATATTAATTATGTATCAACTATTTCTATGGACACGTGTGTTGTGCGTCTCTGGATTCTGCTACCCACATGCGCGTGCGTGCGTGTGTATTAGTTTGCAAAACTATATGTG
Source organism: Octopus bimaculoides (assembly GCF_001194135.2). NCBI lineage: Eukaryota > Metazoa > Mollusca > Cephalopoda > Octopoda > Octopodidae > Octopus > Octopus bimaculoides. The sequence continues at coordinate 25,990,957 of NC_068997.1, forward strand.
CATAAATAAACTGTATGTGTAAAATAAAATATTTGTCTTACATAATTTTTTACTCAACATATCAATTGATTTAATTCTCAATTAATTTGAAAAAAGATGAACGCGCACACGTACGCACACAGACTTACATATACATATACTTACATATACATATTTAAAAATCTGTGTACCTAGTTGTCTATGTATGTGTATGTATACATACATATAAATATATACTCTTTAACTCATTAACCTGACAAGTACGCAATAAACTATGCCCCACTCCCTCTGAAATAAAGACGAGTTGGTCATGTCTGGAAAGCCTTCCGTTGTAGGTCGGCTTAATCAGAACTAATCTAGGGCTAGAAAAATGGTTGATATCGAGGCTCTTAGAATTCCATCAACATACTAAAAGTAGAAGCCAAATAGCAGCCTTTAAATAACATTCTAATCATTATAAATATGGAAGGAACACAGAAGAGGATGAAGTCCTAGATATCTTTAAATATATGGGATGGGCCTCGAATCACATGACTCTCAGGAACATTTACCTAGTTCCGATGACGTATACATGATCGATATCACAATATTCCCTCTCAACGGGATGCCAGGCCGTCCTCGGGTTATTCATTCATATCCGAGAGGACAAGATCTACGTGAAATAAAAAGTTTTGCTCATGAACACAACGCACCATCTGATACAGAGTTCAGACCCACAATCTTGCAATCGTAACTGCAGATGCCCGGACCACTGAGCCACGTACATCACAGGTTGTTATTTATGCTATATTTATGCAAGTAATAATGAAATTTTAATGACAAATCATTGCTACAATAAAGATGGCACATCAACAGAGGGTTGAAAGAAAGAACGTTGTCGCCATTGAATGCTTTGTCAAATTCCGCATTCTCCAAAAGATTTACGTGCAATATTGTAAAATTTTGTCTCATGTTTTTGTTTATGATATTCTATTAAAAATTTTCTATATTTACTATACTGAATTTAACATACATGTATTTACGCATATATATATATATATATATATATATATATATATATAT
>NC_068997.1:25996012-25997527 GCF_001194135.2 Octopus bimaculoides
TATATATACACACACACGTGGAGGCGCAATGGCCCAGTGGTTTGGGCAGCGGACTCACGGTCGTAGGATCACGGTTTCGATTCCCAGAGTGTGCGCTGTTGTGATTTTGTTGAGTAAAAACACCTAAAGCTTCACGAGGCTCCGGCAGGGTGTGGTGGCGAACCCTGCTATATTCATTCACCACAACTTTCTCTCACATACGAAAAATTATATATTTTTTTTATTTACAAATTGTCTAGTGTGCATAGCACTTATATTACCATTCAGTACACTCTGATCGTTTCCCGCTCATTCCTTGCTTCCGGCTGAATGCTACATAAAACTGTATTGTCAATTTTCCTAGGGTTTTTTTTTTTTCGTCCTTCAGTTACGCTTAAACGAAACAACTGCGTTTGGCATATATATGTGTGCGGTTCAGTAAAAGACGCCGATAGAATCTTTAAAAATAATAAGCTCTGTATGGATTTGTTCGACTAAATAACCCTTCAATGCGGTGCCCCAGCATGACCACAGTCAAATGACTGAAACAAGTAAAAGATAAAAGACATATATGCTCACATATATATTCTCACACACATATAGATATGTATATATACACATATACACACATACACTTTTATATATACATGCATATACATATATAGAGTTATTAATATTTCTAAGTCTCTCTAAAGGAGATGCATACGTACCTACACAGAGATGCATACGTACCTACACAGAGATGCATACGTACCTACACATATATATGAGTATGTACGTACGTACATATATACATAAATACATGCACGCATTCATACATACACAGAGAGAATGTGAAAAAAGTGAGAGATAGAACCAAATGCGAACAGAATCGCAGATATAAGTTAAGGAAACTGGATGGAAAATTGCTTATTCTTTCGCTTCACTGAAATGATAGACACCTCTCATTCGCAAAAATCTATTCTATATTCTAGAAGAGGAAGATAACATACCCTGAAACAAAACATCACAATGTTCTCCCTATTGCGTGGGATAGGGGTCTTTGTTTCTGTCTAATCTTGCGTCCCTACGGGGGTTCGTAGTTGCATCGTATAAAAAAAATTTGGAAGGGTTTTGACAGATGTTTCTATTTATTTTAAATGTGGGCCAAGCGAATCGAAAACCCTTGATTTTTGCTTTTATTTTCATGAGTATACATTTTACGTATTTTAATCATTGGATTGCGGCCATGCTGGAACACCAACATCAATGGTTGTTGTTGTCTTCCCAGACAAACATCTGACTATCCATACATCTTTTACTTGTTTCATTCAGCTGACTGTGGCCATGCTGGAGCACTGCCTTTAGTCGAGCAAATCGACCCCAGGACTTATTCTTTGTAAGCTTAGTACTTATTCTATCGTTCACTTTTGCCGAACCGCTAATGTTACGGGGACGTAAACACACCAGCATCGGTTGTCAAGCGATGTTGGGGTGGACAAACACAGACACACAAAAATATACACACACACATACATACATATATATATATATATA
>NC_068997.1:25998462-25998928 GCF_001194135.2 Octopus bimaculoides
ATATATATATATATATATATATATATATATATACATATATATACATGTATATATCTGTGTGTGCGTGTACACACGCATATATTTATATACACGGATAGAGGTATGCATATGTATATGATTCTCTTTCTCTCTATATATATATATGCCGGTTTATACATCGGTGTATATACATACATTTATATACATATATGTATATATATAATATATGCATAAATATATGTATATATCATATAACTTACAGGTATATACATATACCTGTGCGCGTGTAAATGAATATACTCACACACACCTACACGTGCACAGGTATATTTATATGGAAAGTCCATACATACGTTTGGCGAGCAATTACCGTATCTAAAATGGGATTTTAAAGAGAATATGTCAGACTAATCTCTAAGCACATATATATTTACATAACGTATATGAATGTCTGTGCGTGTATATATATATATATATATATATATAT
>NC_068997.1:25999925-26002289 GCF_001194135.2 Octopus bimaculoides
TATATATATATATGTATGTATATATATATATATATACATACATACATACATACTTACATACATACATACATACTTACATACATACATACATACATACATACATACATACATGTACTTACTTGGAAATGGATGCGTGGCGTTCAATCAAATAATAATATAAATAATATATATATATGTGTACACACACATACACATACACACACACGCATATATATATATATATATATATATATATATATATGCATATATGGTACAGTTCGTCACAAACAGTAAAGAACATGAAATATGAGAACAAATGAGTTGAATACGCAAACAACCAGAGAAACAAATGAAAAACAGTTCAAGTAACATAAAGAACGACCCTTCATCAGTTGCCGGCTGCCTATCAACTCTTCATTTCGAGAATTGTACGACAATATGAAAAACCAAAATAAAATTTGAGATTTATGGAGGGTCAAAGTTGGTAACAAAAACAGAACAATGGAGACATACAAGGAAACCGAACGGAAACAAACATGGAGGGTCGTTAGACCAGACGAAGGTAAAATGGCGGACGCTGGAGAAATATTTTCTTTGACAAGAAAATCAAAATATTTTCTTTGACAGTAAATCAAAATTCCATAAATACTTATCTATAATTCTGTATTGACTCGAATGGAAAAATGAGTCGCTCAAGAAAAACTTAAGATTAAACAATTTTCATGATGTTTTGATATTTAGTTACTTTTATTAAAAATAAATCATGGAAGTAAAGGGTTTTGATTTACTGTCACCTGACGTTTGGCCAACCCTGTTTATGAGGGCACCAAAATCTTTTAAGTGATTCCAGGATCTCTATGGGTCTTGATCCGGCCCTGGCTATATGTGGAAGGCTTATGCAAGAATCAGCAAAGGTCTATAAAAGATATTAACAGTTAAGAAATTGCAATTGTTGGTAATAAAGAAAAGCAGTTCAGATTTTATATAAAATGAAGCAATGGTCTACGGGTCTACATAGGTTTCAGTGTTATGCGTTTAATAGCTAATGGTTTGTAGTTAGCTAGTTGAAAGTTTCGCATGTGACACCAAAAGAAAAGCTCAGTAATTCTTATTAAGAGAAACACTTAGCTGGTTGCATTACGTGTACGTTTTTCACTGAAAATAAGGCGGCAGATATGTTCTCCGAGGGAACAGTGGAGATGCGTTGATGATAATTTTCCGTGTGTGTGTGTGTGTGTGTGTGCGCGTGTATTGACCATTGTGTGTTAAAAAGATTGTGCGAAATTCGCCTCATTATTATAATGTATTGTAAAAGGTAGCTATAAGATATTTAGCTGATGCTGTGCGTTACGATGACTGTAATATAATTCTATTTTTCTCTTTTATAAAAAGCAGCTAAATAATTTTGAATTTGCTTAAGTGCTGCATGGTTTGTCTCAATTAATTGAAGTTTTTCAACACATCACATCGCATAGGTACCACGTTATAATTCTACTAGTATATTCGAAAGAAAATTTCTGGCAGAAATCTAGACTAGAACACTTATACTGTGACGTCATTTACAGATATTTCTTTGTAAGAACAGCTTATTGAACCCAAACTGGCATTATACCAATATTATAATGCGTTTTTATTCATTCTACCAAATTAGTGTAAACCATTTTACGAATAACTATGAAATGAAAGTTTTTTTTCTTTCATATTATTTTATTATTATTATTATTATTATTATTATTATTATTATTATTATTATTATTATTATTACAATTATTTTACTTTTTGGCTGGGTTGTCTACAAACATGAACCCCCTTTATTCAATATATGACAGATCATTTAGGCAAAACTGAATTCAAGAAAAGAAGAACTTTTAAAAACAAAGATTCTTTTATTTGTACCATTCCGAAAGATGAGAGCAAATTAGAGCTCGCTTTATTGACAAAAAGCTTTCTGACAGGATGATTAAATTTATTTTTTATTTTGTTTTGTTGGTGTTGTTATTATTATTATTATTATTATTATCATCAGCATCAATATCATTGTTATTTTCTTTATTATTATTATTATTATTATTGTTGTTGTTGTTGTTGTTGTTGTTGTTGTTGTTGTTGTTGTTGTTGTTGTTACTATTACCATTATTATTATTATTATTATTATTATTATTATTATTATTATTATTATTATTACTATTATTACTATTATTATTATCCTTATTATTAATTTTATTACGATTATTATTATTATTATTATTATTATTATTATTATTATTTTGAGTGGAAGATTATCATGTCAGGAGCATTGTTTATTAAATTTTGGTTATGACTAAACATAAATTCAATTTTTGCGGGGTTTTTTTTTTTTCCTACAAATTTTTCAAAAATGTATAC
>NC_068997.1:26004691-26006776 GCF_001194135.2 Octopus bimaculoides
CAATACGAAAATGGAGGGGAATATCTGGTATTCATCAACTCAGAGGTCAGCCTACTGGAGTTATATATATAGAATGAGGCATGTCACCTCTCGGCTGAAACAGCTGTAAGACATTGTTCCATCTTCGGTCACTAGATGCCCTTTTTAATTACTGATATGACATAATATGTCACATGTGATTGTATATTGCTTTTATTGTCCTCTTAGTTAAAAAATAAATAGGTCAATTGACATAATACAATGTCTGCAAGTTTCTGCTGCGCCTGTATTTCAAATGGCCAGCCTTGTCACACTCTGTATCACGCTGAATATGCCCGAGAACTACGTTAAGGGTACACGTGTCTGTGGAGTGCTCAGCCACTTGCACGTTAATTTCCCGAGTAGGCTGTTCCGTTGATCGGATCAACTGGAACCCTCGACGTCGTAAGCGACGGAGTGCCAACAACAAATTCTACTAAAGGCACAAGTTCTGAAATTTAACAGGAGGAGACTTGAGCAAGAGGAGACCGCAGTGTTTCGCTAGTACTTAATTTATCGACTCCCGAAAGGATGAAAGGCAAAGTCAACCTCAGCGGAATTTAAATTCAGTTCGGAAAACGAAAAATAAAGCTGATTTCAGTTGAATTTGAAATCAGAACGTAAATTCTTAGGACAAATACTATATTTAAGTCTTATTTTCTAATGACTCTGCCTACCCACCGGTCTATAGTTTCCAGCAGAGGCACAAGACACGAAATTTGAGGTGGGGAGGATCACTCTATACCTTTAACCCCCCAATACTTGACTGGTACTCTATGATGGCATCGTCCTCGTGTGGCTGAAAGGCAAAATTGACATCGACGCCATTTAATGAATGCCACAAGGAAATTTTCCCGACGTTTTACTGATTCTGCCGGTCCACCGCCCATATAATAATGATAATGGTGACATGACAATGGTATGATACAGAGATGCTGATGTCTTAAAAGGGAGAGGTTTATGATGATGAGAACGGCAACCACGACCACGATGATGATGATGACAATAACCAAGATATCAGCGACGATGATGATGATAGTAATGATGATGATGATGAGTATGCTAGTGCTGCTGCTTCTGCTTTTGCTAATGATGATGATGCTAATGATGATGATGATGATGATGATGATGATGATGATCACCATGATGATCGTGATGATCATGATGATCATGTTCATGATCATGATGATAATGATGATGATGATGATGATGATGATGATGATGATGATGATGATGATGATGAAGTTGACGTTGACCACGTTGCTGACAAAGATGCGACTCACTGTGACGTTACGATGACAACGCTGACAAGGGGGAAGAGCAATCTTGACGATGAGAACGAGGAAGACGATGACGATGCTGGAGATGAGTTGAATGAAGATAGGTGTCGTTTTAGTAGTCGCTGTTGATGTTGTTGTTGTTGTTACTATTGTTGTTGTTGTTGTTGGTGGTGGTGGTGGTAGTGGTGGTGGTGGTGGTGGTTGTGGTTGTGGTTGTGGTGGTGGTGGTGGTGGTGGTGGTATATGGGCGGGGGTAACAATATGTTTGGTGATATGCATGCTGCCCTTGCTAATAGTGATAATGATGATGATAGTGGTGATGGTGGTGGTGGTAACAACGGTGACGATGATGGTGGCGGGGACGGCGACGGCGACAGCGGCGATGACAGCGTTGATACGACTGATGCTGACGTCACGATGGCAACACTGACGGTGATGTGATGGAAAATGTGTCTAACCCTTTTATAGGTGACAACGACAACGATTATGATGATGATGATGATGAGGAGGAGGAGGAGGAGGAAAAGGAAGAGGAGGAGAAGGAGGAGAAGGGGATGAATGGAAGCAAATGTTGGTCATGACAATGACAATGGTGATAATGCAGGTGATGCTGATGATCATTATGGTGGTGGTGGTGACGATAAAGACGGCGGTGATGATAGCGACGACGACGTCGATGACGAAGAGGAGGAAGAAGAGGAAGCGGAGGAGGAGGAAGAGGAAGAGAAGAAGAAGAAGAAGAAGAAGAAGAAGAAGAAGAAGAAGAAGAAGAAGAAGAAGAAGAAAA
>NC_068997.1:26008088-26008735 GCF_001194135.2 Octopus bimaculoides
ATATATATATATATATATACTCGTCTATATGTGTGTGTTTGTGTGTAAGGATGTATGCATCATTGTGTGCGTCAATCAATGTATCTGCGTATGTATGTCCATGAGTATATGTGTGTGTAGATGTGAATGCAAACGTGTGTGTGTGTGTGTGTATAAGCATGTGTGTATGACAATTTTTGTCTACGAGTGTGTATGTGCGTGTATGACTATGATTGTATTGTTTGTATATATCTTTATCTTTGTGTATGTATGTAAATATTGTGAAAGTGCATAGCTTAGGAGTTAGCATATTCGACTCACGATCGTTAAGTCGTGAGTTCGATTCCTGGCGGCGCGCTGTGTCCTTCGGTAACATACATGATTTTACGTTGCCCCAGAATCTAACTGGTACCTATTTTGCCAAACCTTAAAGGACGAAAAGCAATGTCGACCTGGGCGGAATTTGAACTTAGAACGTAGAGAAGGGCAAAATGCCGGTAAACCTTTTGCCCCGAGGGCAAACGATTCTGTCAGCCAACTCGCAGGCCTAACTGCCTGATATAATCATTCTGTGTATATGTATTCCACTATTCTGACCGTATATGTGTGTGTGTGTGTGTGTGTGTGTGTGTGTGTGTGTGTGTGTGTGTGTGTGTGTGTGTGTGTGT
>NC_068997.1:26009290-26013159 GCF_001194135.2 Octopus bimaculoides
GCTATACTTTCCCAAGCGTCAAAAATTAACTGCGAACACATTCAGCTGTTGACTACAGTATCTTTCATTTTGATCATTATTAAGAGGGTGTTACTTGTAACGTGGCCGGTTAGCTCAGTTGGTTAGAGCGTCGTGCTAATAACGCGAATGTCGTGGGTTCGAGCCCCATACTGGCCAGCAATTTTTTTGTCTTTAGACATGTACGTGTAATTTTACCAAATCAACAGCTTCAAACACTCGTGTTATTCACACAAAAAAAAATGTAGCACATTATACATATTCTATTGGGTTGGTACACGTAATAGCACATTGGAAAACTGCTAAGAAGTAGTATTTAGTTTTAGTTCTTCTGCCGGATATTATCCGATAGGCTACGTTATATGTTATTCTTGATGAAGGATCACAGTCAGAAATGTCAAACAATCAATTCTTTCAACAACATCAGACAATAAGATAACTTGTAATCTTTCTTTTGCGTTTTTTTTATTTTTCGATTTCATGAAACTGATTAGTGCTGATCTAGTTTTAGACAACAACAAATTGAACAATATTTTGTTTAATTTTTGCCTCATAAATTTTATTGTCTGCGTTTCACAATTCAACTCCGTTTCTGTACTTACCATGGCGTCCCGCTTCAAGTGTCGTACTCGTCATCGAGTACCCAATTCTTAATAGATGATCACATAGTTGTATATTGAACTAAGGCTTTCAGTTTATACAGTTATGCACGCAGCTACACTCGAACATCTTACAATGATTTCTGGATTTAAGAAGTTAAAGAATTAATTATTTCATTCATTAATTACCAGAAAATCTGTTAAAGAAACAAAACAAGAAATGAAAAAAAAAAAAAAAGAAACTACATCAAAGAAATTATATTACTTTATTTTATTTTATTTTATTTTAGTTTAGTTTAGTTTATTTTAAATTACCGTTAAATTCATTCTGGGCGGGGGGAAGGACTGTCCTTCATTATTTGAGCGTAAACTTGGCTCCAGTATTTTCCTAAATATTTGTGTCATATCCATTACAAGTTAATGAAACAGAGGTGTGCGTCAGTTTGGTGGAGTCATAAACAGTTCGCATTCACCGCTGGAAAAAAAGTAAGGAAATGAAAAAAAAAGCATTCATTGATGATACGCGAAAAATGCCGCTCGAGGGGCTAGAAATAGCAACGAAATCTTACACGCTATCACCTTCAATATAAAAAGATGTGTATGGTGGAATGTTGTCCCTACTATTTTCTTAGAGTTTAGGTCTATCATGAACCCCAGGACTTGTAAAGCCAGAGTTTAACCTGGTTTCCATTGTGATAAGGAATTGAGATCCAAACACCCTCGCCTGAAAAGTGCCGCCAGTCTGTCACAGGGATACTGTGCAGCTATTGCTGGAACGTAATAACAGCTGTGTTGAGTAAAGCTTAGTAAGGTGAGGTGTTTTGCTCAAGAACACAACGCACTGGCCTGTCTGGGAATCGACACGACAGTCTTTCGATTGTATGCGCAACACCACAACCAACAGGCCACGCGCCTCCACGTGTTACCGGATAGAAAAAAAAAACATACAAATATACGGGATAGACATGACAGGAATTTATGTTTTTCATACATGGTTCGCTTGACTGACGCTGAGCTAGAGCTAAATAACAGCGACAACAATAACAACAACAACAACAACGACGATGCAGACGATTAGGGCTTGGATTACTGATTAAGATTAGAAATAAGAGACAGCGTTAATTAAGGCTCGGATTACAAGTTGGAATTAGAAATGAGCCAGGGTTAAGGTTTAGAGTAGGGCTTAGCTGCAGGTGGGCCTGGCTGCAGGTGGGCCTGGCTGCAGGTGGGCCTGGCCGCAGCCGGCACATACACTAGTGAAGAATTCTCTGTGGTATCAATATTTCTAAAATACCAATAATAATAATAATCATAATCATAATAATAATAAGAAGAAGAAGAATAACAACAACAACTCTGAGCAACTCTGGACCCCTATAACAACTGGAAGCCACCCGGACATGATAAGATCCCTAACTTCTGGTTAAAATATCAGATAGGAACATAAAAAGCTAGCAGAGCCAGAGACGGCTCACTGAAGAGAAAACTATCCTAATTTCCAAATCCACTGAAACGGCAAACCCACAAAATTACAGACCAATAACTTGTCTACCTACAATCTACAAAGCCTTTACTGCAATAGCATCACAGAGAATGAGCAAGCATCTGGAAGAAAACAACCTGTTTCCAGAAGACCAGAAGCGATGCTGCAAGGGCTCATACGGTTGTAAAGATCAACTAATGATCAATAAAGTCATAACTGAAGACAGCCGCAGAAAGAAGAAAGGTCTAAGTATGGCCTGGATCAATTACCGAAAGACTTTTGATAGTATTCCCCACACATGGATCCTAGAAATACTAGCCATGAACAAGGTAGCACCAATAATCATAAGATATATGACACATTCCATGAATAAATGGCAGACGAATGTTACGTAACCTCAGTTTATGAGAGACAAGAGTTTCCGAAGAAATTCTGATTACAACAGCGAAAATGAAGCTGGACCTTTAAGGGAAGGCCTCTCTCTTGGCAGTGGTTTAGTAAAGATGCAGATTGACCACAGCTGTTATACTAATACAACATCAGCAGATAATAGAGCAAGGAATTGGAAGTGGGCCAGCGAAGAAAACAGGATAGTGATGCAGTGCTACTTTGAAAGTGAACCTAAAAGAAGGGGCTATGGAAAGCGGATGTTAAAGTAACTGAACAGAGATTAGTTGATCAAGCAAATACTATTGAGAGAAGAAAGTGAATGACAGAAGAGATCACAAGAGAACTGGAAAATCTTTTGTGGAACCCTAGGGTTCCGGAGAACCCCGGTTGAGAAACGCTGACCTACAAGTACAGTGAGTGAATGACTGAACGTGAAATTGTTGATAGTTTGGAGCTACAAACCGTCATATTATATTCTAACAGACCAAATCTTATATATTCCATCCATCCATATATGTGTGTGTGTGCGTGTGTGTACATGAGTGTACATGAGTGTATTATGTGTGTGTATGTGTGTTCTCACTCATTCTCAATTCTCACCTTCCTTTCTTGCACACACTCTATCCATTCCTTTCTTCTATTCCTCATTTTATTTCTCTTTACTCTCTCTCTCTCTCTCTCTCTCTCTCTCTCTCTCTCTCTCTCTCTCTCTCTCTCTCTCTCTCTCTATTTATGGAATCTATCCTGTCATTCTCTCAAAGTATCTCTCAATATATCAAGCGCTTCCTCTATACCTATACGAATAGATAACACACATACATGCATGCATACACATACACGCGTATACATACATACATACATACATACATACATACATACATACATACATACATACATACACACAAAATCTTTGACATCTTTTATTTACTTCTGAGAGTTCTTCAAACGCGACGAACGAATATGGTAATTATCAGAATAGGCTTGGAGAAGATTAGAAAATACTTATGGCTATCGAATAGATATCAATAGATATCAATAGCGAATCAGTTAAAAGGCTCTTTGCAATAATTGGTATTTCAATAACTGGTGGCTTATACATGTCAGCCATTCATTACTTACCGCCGACAGGTGGCGTGTTAGTCAATACATACATACGTTTATGTATGCTTGTATACATATAGATATTTATGTATGCATGCATGTACGCATGTATATGCATGCATACACACACACACACACACATATATATATATATATATATGTGTATACTACATGTGTACAGGTGTGTTTTTGTATATGTATATGTTTGTGTATATATAGATACTTGTGTATGCATGTATGTACGTATATATATATATATATATATATGTATATATATA
>NC_068997.1:26013893-26015016 GCF_001194135.2 Octopus bimaculoides
GCAACTGGTTTGCTTCTGATTGGAATTCAAAAACTTGAGTCATGTTCTCTCATTAAAAATAAAAAGACACTGTTTGAATTCCAATCAGGAGCAAGGCAGTTGTAGCATAGTTCCACTTCTTTCTCTCTCAACTTCAGAGAAGCCTGTAAAGCCGGTTAAATTCTTTAAAATTAAAAAATAAAAAAATCTACACGAATCCCAGTGTATTTCTAGCTGCTTTTTTTTTTCTATATTTCAACCCGTGTGGAATAAAATAACTTAGTTATGTGTGTGAATGTGTGTGTGTGTGAATGTGTATGTGTGAATGTGTGTCTGTGTGTGTGTAAATGTGTGCGTGCGAATGTGTGTATGTGTGTGTAAATGCGTGTATATTTACACAGATTTAAATATACACATATATATTTAAATGTGTGTATTTAAATACACACTTTTAAATCCATATTTAAATGTATTTAAATGTGTGTGTATACACACACACACACACACATGTGCGTGTATATATGTGTGAATGTGTGTGTGAAATTGTATGCGTGTATGTGTGTATGTGTTCATAAATGCACACACACACATACACGTGTGTGTGTATGTGTGTGAGAGTGTTTGTATATGTGTGTGTGAAATTGTGTGCGCGTGTGTGTGTGTGTGTGTGTGTTTATAAATGCATGTATGTATATAGCAACGTAGATTGAAACACGATACATTTGGATATGAATGCCTCCTAGTATTTAGACCTTCCTTAATTGTTTTTCTTTTTATGCTTGTACCCACTGCGCAGTTCCATCTTTAGGGGGAACGACGAAATATGTGCGACAAAAGGGGGTTGATATAAACAACAACAAAGAAACACTTTGAAGTGGCTGGATGCCCCAGTATGGCCGCCAACCTGTGACTGAAACTAGTAAAGGGAAAAAGAATAACCAACTGTATCACCTGCAGTGAGTACCGGAAATGGTGACGCCGAAAACCCGGAAACATGGGTGGTATGAAGAAAAAAAATGATTGATGCGTTTGGAGAAGAAGGGAGAAACAGAGGGTGGCAGTAATAATGATATGTAGAGAGTGGAGGGAGAGAGAGAGAGAGAGAGAGAGAGAGAGAGAGAGAGAGAGAGAGAGAGAGAGAGAG
>NC_068997.1:26015059-26016054 GCF_001194135.2 Octopus bimaculoides
GAGAGAGTGGGTGAGAGAGAGAGAGAGAGAGAGAGAGAGAGAGAGAGAGAGAGAGAGAATAGGGGATGAGAGAGAGAGATAGTGAAAGAAGTGAGTCTTAAAGTCCAGATGACTACGACCGGAAGGGTGGTTGTTTATACGTAGATTAGCCGTGACCGGATAAACAGGTTTGGGTGGATCGCTAGAGGATTGAACCTCTAGAGCAGGATACTACACAAAGTTTCTTATTTGATCTGGTTAAAGAGTAATGGGAAAAAAAACTACGGAAGAGCATAACATCACGTTTGAATCAGACATGGGTGATGTATGGATGTATCGTTCGCGTATCTTCTCTTTTATTCTTTATCTTTTAGTTGTTCAAATCATTAGACTGCGGCCATGCTAGGGTACCGCTTTGAAGAATTTTAGTCGAACGAATCGATCTCAGTACCTTTTTTTTAAAGCCTGGTATTTGTCCCATCGGTCTTTTTGCTGAACTGCTGAGTCAGGAGTACGTGAACACATAAATATTGGTTATCAAGCGATGATAAAGAACAAACACAAACACAAAAACACATATCACACACACACACACACACACACACACACACACACACACACACGTTTGTGTGTAGGTACGTACGACTGCTTTTTTTTATTTCCCATCTAACAAATGAACTCACAAGGCTTTGGTCAGCCCAGTGCTATAGTAGAAGACACTTGCCCAAGATGACACGCTCTGGGACTGTAGACCAAACCTGTAAAGATTTGTGAAAAAAAAAAATCTTAATCTTATGGCGATTCCTAACAACCATACTGATATTTGTCTCGTCCGAATTTTACAGAAATTTTCTGTTACATTTATTGTTTTAAATGCAGTAATTAAGAAGCTTCCATGGCCAAGCGAGTCACCAGATATGAAACCAATTGAACACTTCTGGGGTATAATGGACAGGACACTTCGTAAAAAGAACAAGAAAGCATCCCCAAAGCCAGATCTTTAGAGATTACTGTAT
>NC_068997.1:26016441-26021004 GCF_001194135.2 Octopus bimaculoides
TATATATATATATATATATATATGTATGTATGTATGTATGTATATATACGACGGACTTCTTTCAGTTTCCTTCTACCAAGTCCACTCACAAGGCTTGGTTGCCCTAATGCTGTTGTCGAGGAAACTAGCCCAAAGTGTCATGCAGCGGTACTGAACTCAGAACCATGTGATTGGGAAACAAAATTCTTATCTCAGTCATGCCTCCGCTTATATATTACGTGTGTACATGCGTGTGTTCGTGTGTATGTACGCGTATGCATGCGTGTGTATATGTTTATGTGTATACGTATGCATATGTGTGTTTGTATGCATATGTGCTTCTATGCATGTGTGTGTGCGTGTGTGTATGCTTAAGTCTATGCGTCCATTTCTATATGTATGTATATTTACGTGTTTGCATGTATGTGTATATGCACGTATATGTTTGTATATGTACGTAAGTGTGTATAAGGGGCGTGTTACTGTTTGAGTGAATGTTTGAATGTGTGTACATATTAGTGCGTGTGTATGTATCTGTGCGCATTAGTGTGTGTGTGTGTGTGTGTGTGTGTGTGTGTGTGTGTGTGTGTGTGTGTGTGTGTGTGTGTGAGTGACGATCTTTCCAGAAAGGTTTCTCACTGTGTGACTTTGAATTCTTTCTTCTTAATCATTCCTCAAAGACATTTCATTTGAAAAACTTTTGGTCCGATTTTCTTTTATTTATTTTTTCACTTTATTTATTTATTGATTCATTTATGTTGAGAGGCTAGAAACTTTTGTTGTTGTTGTTGTTGTTTTTGCTGTTATTCCAACAAATATGCTGGTACCTCCTACTAAATACTTTTAAATAGCCAACCACCTCTTCCTATTTTTTTTTCCTGCTGGTAATGAGAAACTTAACACCGAACCAATCTTGAGACCACCACCACCACCACCACCATCATATTCACCCCCGCCTCTCTCAAAAAAATTATCTCCAGCAGCCTCTGAAAGTACAAGAAGCTTTTTAAGTTTAATAGCAATGTCGACACCAAGTATATATATACATTATATATGCTAGGTATGTATGTACGTATGTATGTATGGATGGATGGATGGATGGATGGATGGATGGAGAAAAGGGGAGTATTTTCACGCAGAAAAATATAGAATTTGTTTTTGAAAATTCACCTGAATTTGAAAAAAACTTGTAATTGTTTTTAAATAAATTGATTTACATACATACCAAACTAGTTTCAACAATTTTTTTGTTTATCAATGATATAAACGTATTGGATTTTAAAACAAAAACATTTAAATAGCGAAGTAGGAAACATGCTTAAATGATTAAATGTTCACAAAATTTAAAAGTATCAAAAGTGTTCGGCGAAGAATATAAAAAATGTGGATTACCAAATGTTCGGTCATAATGAGTTATGAGAGAGAGAGAGAGAGAGAGAGAGAGAGAGAGAGAAAGAGAAAGAGAGAGAGAGATAGAGAGAGAGAGAGAGAGAGAGAGAGAAGACGAAATTAAATAAAAGGGGATTTGTTACAGTTTCTGTCATCTTTCGTGTGATTCTTTTTCCCGTCTTGTACTGGGATTTTCTTCTTTCTTAACTCAATATGACCGAACTATCGTAGATCCACATTTTTATATTCCTGTTTTCTACATTGTAATTTAAAAATCTTTAAAAAAAAAAAAAAAAATCTATGTTTGTGAAAAAATTGTTGAAACTAGTTTGGTCTCATGTATGTATGTATGTATGTATGTATGTATGTGTGTGTGTGTATATGCATATGTGTATGTGTATTTATGTATGTATGCATGTATGTGTATATGTATGTATTTTTGTATGTATGCATTTATATATGCGTGTGTGTGTGTGTATGTGTGTGTATTGACATCATATTGCTAATCCGTAAATATATAAAGAACCCACTTGGGGGCGGAGAATTGTAGAAACCAGAGTTTCTAATTTGCCATTTAATAATTCTGTAATGAATGTGACGGAACGCTGGCTCTTTTAGCTGCCAGCTTAGATAGAGGCCAGTCGCCTTTTGGCTTTTGAAGGCTTCCACTGACTGAAAGATATATCATAATTTGTTTTGTCTTTTTTTTTCTTCCTTCACTTATTTTATTTTTTGTTTTTGTTTGTTTGTTTATTATGAGTATGCGTGTAATATTTTGGTGTGTTTGGCTTGTTTTTAGATTATTTTTGTTTTTCCGTGTCGTACCCAGGTTTCCGACGGAATTAGCTAAGAAACATTAGTTTATCTCGACTTCATCGCATAAAACGATACGTATATATATACATACAAATATGTATGTATATTTCTATGTGTGCATTCATATGCACTTTTACTTGTTTCAGTCATTTGGTTTCGGCCATGCTGGAGCACCACCTTCAATTCAATAGTCTGGTGATTGGTGTGTTACAAGTGATATATATACATATGTGTAAATATATATTTATATATATATATATATATATATATATATATATGCATACATGCGTGCATAAATACTAACAAACATATAGACATAAATTTACGTTGCTCGGAACGTAAATTCAAATTAAATTTTGATGGAAGATTTTTAGATCACTTTAAAACAAAGTTTGCACTTATAGAACCAGGATTTGTCTCTGGAGGGCTAGCATTAAAAGGAAATCACTTTTCAGAATAAGAATAATTAACTCTAAAATATAACTTTGTTCTAGTAAACACGCCCTACACCCACAGTACAGCATGTGGCTAAATTAAAATAATATATATAATGTTTATAAGGAAATTGATGTTTTTATTTTCAAATGGGATATTACTTTTGTAGGTGGTCCGAATATTAGTCACGCACTTTGGTAGGATTGTAGGCCATAGAAAAGCTTGAGTATCATTGCGCCAGAGAAGTGATATCTCTCACTTGCAACGCATTCTTGATATATTTCCTAAAAGGACAAAAATAATTTTGAAAATAATCGTTGCCTCACGTCTGTTAATACAGGATGGAGATTGGCATAGAGAATGAAGAGCCGAAAGACTTCGACATTATCCGAAGTACAGATGAATCCAAAAACGAAATTTCGAAAGTAAATGCTAATAGTGATAATAGGAAATAGTTAGGCACAAGACCACAAATTTCTTCTTTGTTTTTTTTTTATTCAGGAGTGTGGGGAGGTGTTAGTCGATTACATAAACCCCCAAGTACTTACTTGACTTCTATTTTATTTTGATGATTCCAAAAAAAGTGAATGGTAAAATTGATTTCGGCATAATTTGAGTTCGGAACTTTAAGAGCCAGAACGAATAACGTAAGCCATTCCCTACTTCTACCCACGTCCTACTGGTTCTGCTAATCTACCGCCGTACTACAGCAGGAGCATCAACAACACCAATAATAATAATAATAATAATAATAATAATAATAATAATAATAATAATAACGGCTTCAAATTTTGCCACAAGGGCAGCGATTTTGAGGTAGGGGATGAGTCGATAACATCGACTCCCAGTGCCCAACTGGTGCTTATTTTGTCGGCCCCGAAAGGATAAAAAGCAGTCGACCTCGGCGAGATTTGAATTCAGAACGTAGCGAGAGACGAAATACCGCTAAGTATTTTGCCCGGCGTGCTAATGATTCTGCCAGCTCACCGCCTTAATTATGATGATGATGATGATGATGATGACGATGATGATGATGATGATGATGATGATGATGATGATGATGATGATGATGATGATAATAATAATAATAATAATAATAATAATAACAACAACAACAACAACAACAACAACAACAACAACAACAACAACAACAACAAGTAATAATAACTAAGAATAAGTGAGTGCAAAGATCTCAATTCAGTTGATAAATATACATGCTTATTCTAACAAAGAAAAGAAACCAAATTAGTATTCAGAATTTAATACTATAGTAATTACATTATAATGATCGTAATTAAAAGTTCAAATATAAGTAAACTAATGTTGTAGAGTTCAAAGAAATGGCGCCCAAATTTTCACCTTACCAAAAGTTATGCTTTTTAATGAATCTGTACTCCACTATTCATTACAGTTATTACAAAGATATAAATCATTACAGTACGGCAGACACGTTTTATTGCTCTTGTTATTTGTAATTAATTCTTTAATTTTAGATTTATATATCACTTTCTTTTAAGAGAAAAGATAGACACATAT
The DNA here is from genome assembly GCF_001194135.2 of Octopus bimaculoides. Taxonomy (NCBI): domain Eukaryota; kingdom Metazoa; phylum Mollusca; class Cephalopoda; order Octopoda; family Octopodidae; genus Octopus; species Octopus bimaculoides. Next base: position 26,020,597 of record NC_068997.1, read on the forward strand.
ATAGGCGTATATATATGTGTGTGTGTGTCTGTGCGTGCGCGAGTGTTCGTATCTATATATGCATGTGTTTATATATATATTTGTATATATGTATGTATATATATATATATATATACATATGTATATATGTATACAGTAATACCTCAATTTACGAGGACTTGCTTTACGTGGGCTCGCTTTACGAGATCCGGGTGCACAAGCTTTATTTTTCAAGCACAAGATCCAAAGTTTGAACGAAATGCGAAAGTTTCTACTACCATCACAAATGCTTCTGTGTGTTGCCGTGAAATTCAGAGAGTGAACAAAAAAGCTTCCTCTAAGTAAGCAACTTTAGACTTGTTTTTGAAAAAGAAATCTACAAGTCCGTCTACGAGCGCTTGTGGATCGGTGATCACGTCTACAACTTAA
>NC_068997.1:26025909-26028978 GCF_001194135.2 Octopus bimaculoides
ACACACACACACACACACACACACACACACACACACACACACACACACACACACACACACATACACACACACACACATACACACACGAAACATGCAGAATATGCGTTTAGGCATAGCGATACTAATAATCAGTTGTTGGAAGTAAATATACAAATGCTTTAAAGCAAACTTTAGGTCAACACAAAAAGTAACACTAGTTAATGAATAACAAGAAAACAAAAACGCTGTAACCACCTTCATTAGCTTACAGCTGTTTCGGCTATAAAAAATGTAGTGCACTCTGAGTTGAATGCATGTGCAACATGTTATAGAGTCCTCGGAGCCCGATACATATATTTATACATATACATACATACATTTTTTCGTATGTATGAGAGTCTATAGTACACTCATATATGTGCGTATATACATATATTGAATATATATGTGTGTGTTTTGCGTTTTATCGTTTATTATCTTACCAGAGAAAATTAAAATTCCTCACTATTAACAAAATATAAAACTATATATATTAAGAAAACATAAACAGTTTTACTAAATGCATTATCTCCTTTCTATCCACCTAAATACAATATTTGAGAAAATTTAGTTACTGAAGAACTCAACAGAAAAAAAAAATTAATAAACCGAAAATTTAAATATGTTCCGTTATAGTTTCAAACTACCAGAATAATATAAATCTCATATGACATTTTTAAACTCTTATGTTGTCTTTAATTTAGTGTGCGTCATTTTTTCTACCTCAAACTAGTATAATAGTAAAAATAAAAATAATAATAACAATAATAATTAATTCGTTTTATTGGCCACAAGGGCTAATATCAATCAAAAACATGTAAGGACAAAGACAGGACGAAGGTTACAAAAGGTTTTGTCCGAAAAGTAGAAAAAAAAACGTTCGTGTAAACAGAGGAAAAAACGGAGAAAGATTAATAATAATAATAATAATAATAATAATAATAATGATGATGATGATGATGATGATGATGGTGATGATGATGATGATGATGATGATAATAATAATAATAATAATAATAATAATAATAATAATAATAATAATAATAATAATAATAATCTTTTCTACTCTAGGCACAAGGCCCGAAATTTTGGGTGAGGCGGGGCCAGTCAATTAGATCGACCCCAGTACGCAAGTGGTACTTAATTTATCGACCCCGAAAGGATGAAAGGCAAAGTCGAACTCGGCGGAATTTGAACTCAGTACGTAAAGACAGACGAAATTCAAATAATATTGGAAAGGATTGGAATATACAAATGGGAAAAAAAAAGAACGCATTCATCTGACAACTCTATTAGATCTTTTATATATAAAGAAGGCACACATTGCGTTTTATTATATGTGAGATATATATAAACCTTTTTAGAAATATCCACTTTAATATTTTTTTTTATTCTTTTACTTGTTTCAGCCATTGGAATGCAGTCATTCTGGAGCACCACCTTCAAGGGTCTTATTGGAACAAATAGATCCCAGTATTTTTTTTAAGCCTCGTTTTTATTCTATCGGTTTCGTTTGCCGAACCGCTAAGTTACAGGAATGTAAACACTCCAGCATTGGGTGTAAAGCTGCGTTGGCAGACAAGCACGGACAAAAAGACACTCACACACACACACACACACACACACAGTGGTCCTTCAGTTGTTTTTCTAAGCCCTGTAAAAGAACTCAGAAGATTGGGCCTCCAACCAGGCCTTTCGCGACACCCTTAAAGTCAGGAAATTTTCAGCACCACTTCGTGTATATATATATATATGTATATGTATGTATGTGTATACACACACACACACATATACGATAGGCTTCTTTTTCTATCAAATCTGCTCAAAGGGCTTTGTTCGGCCCTGGACTATAGTAAAAGACACTTTCGTAAGGTGTTACGCAGTGAAACTGAAATCAGAACCATGTTGTTTGGAAGCAAGTTTCTAACACCACAGTCACGCTCCCGCAAAAAAAAATTTTTTCTTTTTATTTGCTTTCTTGTTTATTTAACATGTTCTGAATCCTTGATGTTCAAACTAAAAAAAAATCCGAAATCCATAGACCGTTTCTTATTCTTAACATAAATTATACGGGAGAATTAAAAACAATATATACACAAAAAAGTACAGCGGAATGGATAAGTGCCAGAGATTAAACATACCTAACTTATAAACCAGATACTGCATCTTAAACGAAATTTAGACTATAATGAAAGAAAATTACTTCCTTTGGATATTAATTTAAAGAATTATATGGAAACATCTAAGTATCATCTAGTATTTATATTATTCATTATAAATGGCTATAAATTATTTTAACGCTCTACAAAATAAATTTACTCTAAATTTTTAGTACCTTCAACACTTCATCTTTATGAAACCAACTCTCATTCTTGTACTCCTTATACTCTAAATATATTTTGATTCTTATCGATTATTCTATTGTTCTTTTCTTTATTTTCTGTTTCTCCATTCTTTTCAGTTATATTGCACAGACATGTACGTATGTCCGGAAATGTTCATCATAAATCTTTATACAATTTGAAAAAGAAATAGATGAACCTAAATGGCGAAACTGTTATCTTTTTTCCGCTAAAATAATTAATATTCTCTACAGATAGTTATATTTTCTCTCTTTAGCTGATATTTTATTGCTATTTTTCTACAAAACAAAAGCAATAGGTACAATAAATATTAACCTATATATAAGAAACTTCCCTCTCCTCCCTCTCTCTCTCTCTCTCTCTCTCATTCTTTTTCTCCCTCTTTTTCTCTTTCTTCCCCTATTGCTAAACAAATAACGATATTGAATTTATCTTAATTTATTTATTACAAGCTATATCATGATGACGATTCCAAAAGAGGATGAAATAGTGCTTATACTTCACAACCAACGACCAAATACTTTAAAGACATTATATGTCGAAAATAATATACGTTCAAGGAGTATGCTCTGTACACCGTGTGGCTAGTAAGTAATCTACGTACCACACAGCCACTCCTGCGCCTATATACATATACATACACACACACACACACACACACATATATATATATATATATATATATATA
>NC_068997.1:26031140-26032232 GCF_001194135.2 Octopus bimaculoides
TCTTCTTCTTCTTCTTCTTCTTCTTCTTCTTCTTCTTCTTCTTCTTCTTCTTCTTCTTCTTCTTCTTCTTCTTCTTCTCATTATTATTATTATTATTATTATTATTATTATTATTATTATTATTATTATTATTATTATTGCCTTTGCACAGCTTCTAACGCTGGAGATGTACTACGGTGTCAGCTGTTCACTACCAGTGAACTAAGGTAACACCTCTTATTTTTCGAGCACCTTCCGAGTATTCGCGCTGTTCCAAGCAATGCTGTTTTCTGCAAGTGCTCCACCCTTATTGCAGCCCCTATTTGTTCCACGTACTTCTCGAGATTTTTGCTCACTGTTCCCAGGGCTCCGACAACTATTGGTAATACTACTACCTTTTTCATCAACCACAACTTTTTTACTTCCCAAGCTAACCTGTCATTATTACTATTATTATTATTATTATTATTATTATTATTATTATTATTATTATTATTATTATTATTATTATTAAAGCGGTGAGCTGGGAAAATACGAGGCAGCATTTCTCCCTACTCCTTATGGTCTGTGTTCAAATTCCTCCAAAATTTCTTCCCTTCATTATATAAATACACACAAAATTCCAACGTAATAGAATTTATTGTAAGACAAACTTACGACACATAATTTTCACTTCATGAAATGCACATCCAACCCAACGGTTCGCATCAATCCTAATGTTGAAATAATTAGTAACTAATATTGCTGTTAGTTCAACAATTAAATAAACAGACGGAGTGGTAAAAAAAATGAGTAAAGAATGGTAATTAGAGTAATAAATTAATTCATACAATTAAGCATATTTCGTTACTTCACGATCAAGTGGAATATATACTTATATAAATATATATATGGAAGCAAGTGTGCGTGTGTCTACATACATCTGTATGTGTGAATATATACATGTGTGTGTGCGCGCGTGTATGTGTGTTTATGTATGCACACATCTATATACATACATGTATATATACATACACGTATACATACAAACGCGTATACGTACATATATATACATACATGCATATATATATATGTAGGTAAACATAGGTATGTATGTGTGTGTGTGTATATATA
>NC_068997.1:26034110-26037461 GCF_001194135.2 Octopus bimaculoides
TGTGTGTGTGTGTTTGTGTGTGTGTGTAAGAGAGAGTATTTGTTTGTACATACATGTATACCTAATGTGCGTATGCTTAAGATAGAAGTAACGTTGTGTGTGTGTGTGTGTGTGAGAGTGTGTGTGTGAGAGTGTGTGTGTGTAAAGGGAGCAAAAATACAAATGAAGATGTGATCTGGCAAAATTAATACCAAGCCATAAATTAAGGTCTGAATTGAAACGAAAACTAGAAATTTAGGAAGTTTATGGTCCGATTGCAAGAAGTGTCATGACGGCCATTTGTCTTTCTTCCTTGACTGCCTCGGGTCGGCCCACACCTTGTGCGTGAGACTGGTTCTACGGAAGGTGTGTGGAAACTCATTGTTGTAGTATACATGTTACTGAAAGGTGCAGTTATTGTCACATACCGGATGTTTCTCTCATTCTGCCTCAGAATCATGTTCAGGACGCGAATGTCTGAGAAATGTTCTGGTATTTCCATAGACTATAACACGAAATTCTCTATTTCTAGAATTCATAAGTGTGACGTTGTCTCACAATGAGTTGAGCTTATTACGTTACACACACACACACACACACACACACACACACACACTCACACACACCAACACACACAGACTCACATATACAGTCGTATACACTCACTTATACACACACATACAGAGTGATTATGCTATATACATTTATATACATATACTTACACGTATATATTTATTGCGTATATACACTCATATATATATATATATATATATATATATATATATATATATATATATATATATATATATATACACTCACATACATATATCTTGTGCAATGTGTATGTATGTGTGTTGATCATTGTCATGAGTTGCGTGGAACAGGAAAATGTCCACTATATATATATATATATATATATACACACACACACACACACACACACGCGCATACACACACATACTTGCACATCTGTGGTCGTATGTATAAACGTACGTGAAGATATATACACACACGCCCTTGTGTATATATACTGGCGTTTGTGTGTACCATACGTAATCCATCGTTATTTATATTCATACAATGCCAAGAAGAAAAAAATAATGATCACCTTATACACTACAGCACAAAAACATATTTCTATTATTTATTGATCTGCTATACATTCATATTATTCCTCATGGTCTGCTACGTTGGCTGAATGTCGTAAATTTTGTGACCAAGTGTATTTTTGTTTAAATCTACCCCAGTACTTTTTTTTTTTTATATTCACCCTTATATTACATTATTGACGTTTCTATTAAATCTACCCTTTATTGTTATACTTGTTTCAATTCCATCTCCGCTTGTATTATATTTGGTCCCAAGTGGTCACAATCCATCTTTGTACTTTATTATATTCGGTTTCAATAAATCTACCCTGGTATTACATTGTACTCGGTTGCATTAAATCTACCATGAAATGAAATTGTACTCACTTTCATCAAATCGATCCTGTTTTATCATATTGCACTTTGTTTCATTAACTCTACCATGCTATATTAAACTGCTCTCGGTTTCATTAAATCTATCCTGGTATACCACATTTTACTCAATTTCATTAAATCTACCCTGGTGTTAAATTGTACCCGCTTTCATTAAATTTACCTTACTATATTACACTGTACTCGGTATCATTAAATTTACCTTGGTATTAAATGGTACCCGATTTCATTAAATCTACCCTGTTATATTACACTGAAAAATTTTACTCTCCGCTCGAGACCTCATCGTCTCCTTTCAAGTTCACTTGGAAAGGAAAGTGCTGGTGGAGAGGGAAGTGCTCTTTTGACAAAGGTGGAAAGAGAGGCAAAAAGGATTAGCGTAGATTGGAGAACAACAGTTGGGTGAGGGATTATGCCCTCGGCGATGAGGGTGATCATGGACGTGTAAGGTTCTTTGGTTGGCCCTGGTTGGGAGCTCACCTGGATCACATGTAATTATTTCTTCTTATTTCGAACTCTTAATTTCTCTCCTCATCTTTTTTTTATATTAACTGCTCTACAAATTATAAACAGCCCTTATAATGTCTTCTATGTCTGATGTTCCTGTGAGAAATAAAAGAAATCATCAATATCATATGCCCATATGGCGTAGTGCTAAAGAGCGTGGGTTACTAACCCCAAGATTCCACGTTTGATTCCAGGCAGTGACCTGAATAATAATAATAATAATGATAATAATAATAATAATAATAATAATAATAATAATAATAATAATAATAATAATAATAATAATAACATCGAAAAATACCTTAGGAATCAGAACCCAGGTTCGAAATTTCCCCAAGACACCTGATGAAGGCTGGAGGGTATATCAGCCGAAACGTTGTGTTAACAACAAACAAGATGAGGACAAATATCCGTCAAATGTAAATAATGTAAATAATGATCATAATTAGTTGTATTTAAATTGGAATTAGTATTTTGTCTTTCAGCCTTTCGGGGTCGATAGATTAAGCACCAATGAAACACTGGGATCGATTTAATCAACAGGTCCCCTCCCGCCAAATTTCAGTCCTTTTGCCTATAGTAGAAAAGGATTAGCATCATCATCATCATCATCATCATCATCATCATCATCATCATCATCATCATCATCATCATCATCATCATCATCATCATTAATATTATTATTATTATTATTATTGAGTGAGATCGCAGTGCATGCCATCAAAGTGACACTGGGGTACAAACATACAAACCCCAGTATATCTATCATGACTACACGTCCGGTAAGGGTATACCAGGCACATGCATCACAACCATATGTGTGCGACATGGTGATCTCATATGAATATAAACAGCACATGAACTTACAGGTGGGGGTCTAGTTAGAATTTTCTTCAGGTAGAGTAGCCCATCCCTCTCAGAAGGTCCCTGAATAAGGGTTGATTTGAAGGATGATGAAACACCCATGTTTCCAAAGGTGAATTATCCAAACCCCAAAGAATTCTTCTCAACACATGGCTATGATGCTCTCTCACTACTTCTGCTCGTGATCAGATATGCACATATCGTCAGCCACTAAGGGACATTCTCAACTGGTTAAGGTCAAGCAACTGACAAGCAAACCTGTAGTATTGAGCAGAATATTTGCTTTAGACAAAACAATGTACAAGATAACACTTCCAACCAGTTAAGATCAGAGGCCATGAGAGCCACTGCCTGGTACCAAATTTCAGGCCTTGTACCTATAATAGAAAGGATTATAATTATAATAATAATAATAATTATTATTATTATTATTATTATTATTATTATTATTATTATTATTATTATTATTATTATTATTATTGTACTGTACTGTGCTGCCAGGAAACGTTAAAATGCCGGA
>NC_068997.1:26038124-26039196 GCF_001194135.2 Octopus bimaculoides
GTGTGTGTGTGTGTGCGCGTGTGTGTGTGTGTGTGTGTGTAAGTGTGTTTGTGTATTTGGGTGTGTGTATCCAGCATCGCTTACTACTGGCGTTGGTTTGTTTACGTCACGTTACACTAACGGTTCGGCAATAGAAAGCGATAGAACAGGTAACATGCATAAAAAAAAAAATACAAGTATGGACGTCGATTTGTTCGAGTAAAACTCTTCAAGGCGCTGCCCCGCAGTCCAGAGACAGAAACGATTATACGATAAAAGATAAAATGATATAATCAATTTTGGATGACCCAGGGAATAGTAGTTGCTGAAAAAATTTGGCTGTTATTTCTTGTAGATGATGTGACCACATAGAAGTTTCCTTGTGGTCTCATGCACCACCACCACCACCACCTTCAGTAGAATCTACGAGCGTAGAGAAACAGACTGTCTACCGGAGTGAGTGCAATATGTGCAGAGTATCATTTTGCATTGCATGCGATTCATTACTGCATGTTGCAGCGTACGGCAAGGGTGTTCAGCAGTGGGAGGGAGAATGAGATATGATTGATATAACAAAGGAGATGGATCAGTGATGGGGGGGGGGTCATGCGATGCACCTGCGTTGCGTAGGGTCTGCTCAATCAGAGCTGATTTGAGTCTACTCGAAAAACAGTGTGATGTTGTGGTGTTCTCCCTGATCTAAATCTCAAGATACTAGAAAAGAATGATTAAAAAAACACTTTCACACACACACACACACACACACACACACACACTCGAAGGAACACACTACTACAGAAATTAATTCAAGTGAAGGATAACATCAACAGCATCATACATACATGTGTATGTGTGTGTGTGTGTGTGTGTGTGTTTATGTACATATACGTGTATATGTATTTGTGTATGTATATGTATTGTGTATGTAGGAGTATATATATATGTACGTGTGTGTGAGAGCATTTATAGACATACGTATGTGTGCATGTACTTTTATGTTTGCACCTATGTGTTTATGTATACACATATATGTATCTCTATGAGTATATATATATATATATATATATATATATATATATATATATATATATAT
>NC_068997.1:26043534-26044231 GCF_001194135.2 Octopus bimaculoides
TATATATATATATAATAATACAAAGAATATATATACATGTATACACACATATATGTACATACTTACATCTACATGTGTATATACATGCATATCAGGGTACAGGACGTTAGAACAATAAACTACAGACAACGGAACGAACACATAGGAAAACGGAAAGCCCCTTGGAATATCCCTTCATCAGCTGTCTCTATTCTATCTAGACGTTTCGAAGACCAGTGTATATATATATATATATATATATATATATACACATATATATGTATGTATGTATGTATGTATGTATGTATGTATGTATGTATGTATGTACGTATGTATGTATTAATCAATAGGCATGCGTGTGTGCGTGCTAGTCACACAGACAAGATCGTGGAATAGCCTAGTGACTTTCCCGTTCCCAGCCTATGTCACTTTTGCGTCTTTGTGTGTCTGTGTGTCCGTCATTGGGTCTTTCCCCTCCTCACTCACTAAACAATACATGCAGCAAGCCCAGCCTGTTTTCTTTCTCAAGCCTGATGAAAATAATCAGTGAGACATTTAAGAGAGTGTCTTGTCGTTCTCATAAAGTAATACCAGCTCTCCCCCCTGAAGCTAATACAACAATAAAAAGCAACGAAAACAAACAACAATAGCAACATCAATGATAGTAAGACAAGTCCACACACACACACACACACACACACAAACAGACTGAGACAGA
>NC_068997.1:26046739-26049518 GCF_001194135.2 Octopus bimaculoides
TTTTCTGCATATTTTCCGTTATCAAATTCCAAATTATTTTTTATGCGGTTTTACTACCCATGGTAACATGAGCATTATATTATATTATTTGTTGATAAACATATTTCTATTTCCATACACTTGTTTCCTTACACAAACGTACACATATACATGTTACACCACACACACAGACAGATACCTTTTTATTATCAACACTCACTTAGTGGCTGTTAATACTAACTCTTAAAAGTACCGCAGACTTTTACACCCGTTAAGTAATGTATACGTACACGAAATGTAGCAGACACCCGTATGCAAAGTAGTAGCACACACACACACACACACACACACACACAGAGGCGCAGCTGTTTGGTATGAAGTGTGTTTTTCCACAACATGGTTCCGGGTTCAATCCCACCGCATTGCACCTAGTGCAAGTGTCTTACACGAAAGCCTTGTGGACGGATTTGCTAGACGGAAACTTAATGAAGCCCGTCGCATATGTTTCCCTTGGGCATTTCGAGACCAACAACCTAATGTAGAACTCATAATACGTGTGTTTCAGAACGAGTTGTTGGCTGCGTATAGAGCGATAATAAGAAAGAGATGAAAAAGGAATAAAGGATTGTTTTATGGACGTCATTAGCTTACAACTGTTTCTGTTATAAGAACCAGTGGACTCTGTTATATCACACCTCTCCTCAACTACCTTGACGTCTAGACTTTTCCCTCTATAGCTACGTATTGGGCTAGCCTACTTCATCGCCTGGGGGCGTCGACACAACAGACTCATAGTTGAGGGCCTGAATAATACTTTATAGCTTCATCGGAGCCTCGAATATCAAATGAAATTTATTTGGGAAAGAAGTACATTTGTGCCTATGTAGGGAACGGCATTAATAATAGGTTAAGACTATCATGGAGAGTGGTGAAAACTGATGTTCTATGTGGCAGGCTTGATAATTGTTGAGGGATTTCTATCTGAACATGAAACCAATGGTAGCCTTAATACACAAATAAAGAAATTTTATCCACCAATGCGGTGTTGAGTACTTATCCTCATTGTTCGGTATTAACGTATATGTATATTATATATATATCCATATGTGTGTATCTTTGTGCCTGTGTTTGTTCCTCGCCATTGCATGACATCTTTGACAGCTGGGATTGCTATATTTACGACTTCTAAACTTAGCGCTTCGGCAAAAGTATCCGATAGAATAAGTACCAAGCTTTAAAATGTTAAGTACAGGAGTGATTCATTCGACTAAGATCTTTCAGATCTGCGCCCCAGCATGATGCAGTGTAATGAGTAATAATAATAATAATAAATAGCAGTATAATATAACCCTTTCTCCTATGGGCACAAGGCCTGAAGTTTTGGGGTAAGGGGCAAGTCGATTACAGCGACTCCAGTTCTCAACTGGTACTTAATTTATCGAACCCCGAAAGGATGAAAGCAAAGGCGACTTCGACGGAATTTGAACTCAGAACGTGGCGGCAGACGAAATACCGCTAAGCGTTTCGACAGTACAATATAACGTACATGCTATGTAACTGACACACCGATATTTGTGTATCTTAGGAGGCGCGTGCGCACACACACACGCACATGCACAGTAAGGCACACTTAATGTAACAGATACGCATGTACTGTAACGTGCGCATACACAGGTAATGTAACTATTATATGAACATTGTAACACACACACAGATACGTATTGTAACTGCCACAGCGCATCATAATACACACACACACACACACACATTCAATGTAACACTACACACACGTGCGCAAAGTAACACTCACACACAATTTGTAATCACACACAGGCAATGTAATCTGTGCTCACGCATTGTAACTCACACACATAATGTAACACACACAGTAACTCGCACATAGATGCAATGTAACATGCACACATGCAATGTAACTGACACACAAGCAACATAACTCACACACATGAAATGTAACTCTCTCACACATACACAAATTAACACGCACACGCAATGTAACACACGCAATATAACACATACATACATACACGCAATGTAACGCACACACACACAAATACGCAACACAGGCGTGAGCGCATACAAAAGTACAGCGTGTGCACATACAAAAGTACAGCGTGTGCACACACTCACACATGCATATGCACATATTCTATGCAATGTAACATACATACGCACAGCCGTGGCTCAATAAAGCCGTTTTACCGATCGCCGAAAAATCTTTTAGCGTCACAGCGACTTTGCATCAAATGTTACGAAGTTAAATTCACAAAACGAGTGATTAATGGCGTTACGCACTGAACTACGAAGGCACAAAGTAACTGTGCCTCTTCTGACGTCATAATAATGGCCACTTATTGAATTATATACACATGGTGTCAGGCAGTAAATTAACTGTCTTGTAATGAATTGGAAGTTGTTTATGTATTTATATTAAGCAATTAATGTTTATAGTTTAAGATCAGAATGGGTGTAGTTATCTTCAAGAAGGTGACGGTACGATCACAGGATTGATGCATTTTATATATATATACACACACATATATTAGTGTTTATTATTATTATTATTATTATTATTACTATTATTATTATTATTATTATTATTATTATTATTATTATTATTATTATTATTATTATTATTATTATTATATATGCATATATGTATATATAAATTATTTTATATATACATATAAACATTTTTATATATATACATATATATACTATTATATATATATATACATTATATATACATGTACATATATTCACAATGCATATATATATATAT
>NC_068997.1:26049982-26051282 GCF_001194135.2 Octopus bimaculoides
GAAGACACGAGCAGATATATATGGAAAAATTACTAAGTAGAAAATGCTAAAATACTTTTATAAAGAACATTACAGAACCGGTTTCGATCCTTGAGATCTTTTCAACAGTAAATATGAATAATAGATTTTTGGAAAAATTATTGAAAAATTTAATTTTGATAAATTTTTAAAAAAAGTCTTTTTACAGACATATTTGTATAGTATTCAAGTAACAGCGGCATTTTTCTTGTTTCTGCCTGTCTATATACATATATATATATATATATATACATACATACATATACACATATATAATATATCGTACATTTTATGGATTGTATATATGTGTGCATATAGAAAATATTATCTATGCCTGGAATAGATGCTCACGGGTGTATATGTATTTGTGTATATAGTTTTAATTAATGACCAGATCCCTACATTTAATACTCAAAGGAAATATATATGTGTGTGTGTGTGTGTGTGTGTGTGTGTGTATGTATATATATAGGTATGTAAATAAACTTGTATATATATAGACATATATACGTATACATACATGAATATAAATATACACACGCGTATGTATATAGATAGATAGATAGATAGATAGATAGATAGATAGATAGATAGATAGATAGTTAGATAGATAGATACATACATACATACATACATACATACATAAATTACATACATATATACATACATACATACATGCATACATACATACATACATACATATATGTACACACGCATGTATATAGAACTACTGCGGAGGAGTTAAGAGATGGCGTGTCAATCGAAACCAAGATATCCAGGGCAATGTTGGGCAAGTGAGCTTTTACACATTTTGTGAGAGCCAGAGATTTTATGGGTGAATCATAATGTTGACAGGAACTATAGGGAAACCACCCTGATTCTTGGAACTCTCCTTGTCATATACTGTTAGCCTGAGATTAGCTTATTAAGGGTAGAATAGATACAGGTGTGTGTAGAATACACAGACTACTACTTGCTAGTACACATGTGGTTATCGAGAAGAGAATTTCCAATTTACATCACCGTCATCATCAGCGTGTGTGTTTGTGTGTGTTTGTATGTGTTTGTGTGTGTGTATGTGTGTGTGTGTGTATGTATATATCTATGTGTGTGTCTTTGTGTCTGAGTTTGTCCCTCTTACAGCTTGCCAGATAGATAGATAGATAGATAGATAGAAGATTAAATAGTTATGTATGTATATTGTAGACCTATAAATTTTGCATGCATATATATATATATATATATATATATATATATATATATATATATATATATATATATA
>NC_068997.1:26051842-26052296 GCF_001194135.2 Octopus bimaculoides
TATATATATATATATATATATATATTGGCGCAGGTGTGGCTGTGGGGTAAGATACTTGTTTCACAACCATATGGTTCCGGGTTCAGTCTCACTGCGTGGCACCTTGGGCAAGTGTCTTCTACTATAATCAGAACCTTGTGAATGGATTTGGTAGACGGAAACTGAAAGAAGCTCGTCGTATACACACGCGCGCACACACACACACACACACAAATATATATATATTTACATACACATACAGTATATATTTTTGTAAAATATTTTTAAGAGAGTTACCCCACAAAGCATGCGTGGCTTTCTCTCATTAAATGACTAAAAGATCTATATTAAAATGCCTTGCATTCCTTTATGTATTAAAGACATGCTGACATGTGAGTGTATATCTGTCTGTTTATGTGTGTGTGTATGCGTGTGCATAATTTGATTATGACAGCATGTTTATGTCTTGGTGTGT
>NC_068997.1:26052741-26054664 GCF_001194135.2 Octopus bimaculoides
TAGAGAGAGAGAGAGAGAGAGAGAGAGAGAGAGAGAGAGAGATTATGCATCTAGCTGTTTGTGTACGTATATGTATGAATACACACGCACACATGCACACACTACACGCCTGTCACTCAAACTGTATTCTTTAGGATGACAATAAATGTTGTACAAGTACAATATTCTTTATGTTACGAAGTACTACTTTATATACCTTACATATATGCATGCTTTCTTACATGTTATTTCATATCAATTCTCCACACACAGAAATATGCAAACCCACACACACACACGAACATTAGGTAATACTATACATATGATCTACATAGGATATACATCGTAATGAATATGACGGAGAGGTGCTCAACAAATATTCATATGCATTGTGATTTATTTGGAGCTATGACTTATGTCTATTCAGTGAAAGAATAGACGGAAAGATCCGCCCACCTTTTCCATCCAGCTGTCTCATCGTGAATATGTTGTGCTGTGCTCTTCTGTGCTGCTGCTTCCTGTGCAATGAAGTCAAGTGGGTGTCTGTATCTCCTTGCGACTACATGTGCACCTGAAATCAATAGCGAAAGCATGGTATATTCTACGAAACCATCTATAGTCGCTGGAGTGCGTAGTCCTGCTTATTATATAAACATATATGTGTATATGTGTGCGTTTGTATGTGTGTGTGTGTGTGTGTATATATATATATATATATATATATATATATATATATATAAACAAATAGTAAATGAGTATATGCATATATACGTACAGGTATGTGCATACCTACATCCACCTGTATGTATAGGTGCATATCTGGGTACAGGACATTGCAAACAAAACGTAGACACAAAAATAATGATAATCAGAGTACAGAAAACACACAAGCCACATAGAGAACATTTTCCTTCATCAGCTACCCCCGTTTTAACACCGGCGTTTCGAAGAGCTGAGTATATATATATAGCTGGTACTTAATTTATCGAACCCCGGAAGGATGAATGGCAAAGTCGAACGTGCATACAGACGAAATACTGCTGAGCAGTTTTCCCGGCATGTTAACGATTCTGCCAGCTCGCTGCTTTTGCCGATTATTAATATTAAAAAGCCATATCTACTAGGATGCATATTATATTGTTTTTTTACTTCTTTATATTACCAAATTACACGTGACAGTTCTGTATTACAAATGCTACGTAGATTTGTTATGTGTTTTATATATATGTGGTTATGTATGTGTGGATGTGTGTGTGTGTGTGTGTGTGTGTGTCTATATTTATGTATGCGTGGGTGAAAGTGTGTCTGTGAGTGTAGTGTGTTCAAGGTTTGCGTAAATCTGAGTTGTATTTCAATACCGCAGTTTGCGGTAAAATAACCTCCTAGACCTTTTAGTTTGGCAAAACTTTTAACAGGGATTCTCAAAATATACCGTTCCAAACCGTAATAATAGCTATATAAAATAAAACGGCAACACATTAGCAACAGGAAGATACCATTAACACCTGTCTAACTTTACTAGCGCCACAACAATTACTATGTAAAATATGGGTTATTTTTCTGCCGCAGATTGTATTCGAGTAATTATATATTTATTTACCAAGGGACTGACTTGACTCCTCGTCCAGTCAGTGTGTGTGTGTGTGTGTGTGTGTGTGTGTGTGTGTGTCTGTCTGCCTAGCTATCTCTGTGTTCTGTCACCGTGAGTGTGTATAGCTATCTGTTTGTCAGGCCTTCCGTTTAACTAGCTATTTGTCTACCCATCTATCTGTTTACTTATCTATTGTGTCTATACATTTCTAAATATAATTAAACGCCTCAGTCTATCACAAACAATGTCTGCGTGTGTATGTCTGTATATCTATATCTATCTATCTATCTATCTATCTATCTATCTCTCTCTCTCTCTCTCTCTCTCTCTCTCTCTCTCTCTCTCTCTCTCTC
>NC_068997.1:26055426-26058242 GCF_001194135.2 Octopus bimaculoides
TATATATATATATATAGAGAGAGAGAGAGAGAGAGAGAGAGAGAGATAGAGAGATAGATAGAGAGATAGATAGATAGACACACACACACACACACACACACACACACACACTACTTGTGTAAACATGCGAAGCAGAAAAAGATACAAACATGGAAAATTTAATTATTTCTCAGTAAACTGAAAAAGTGATGCACAACTTTAATCGATTTTCCTACCCTGTTGACACCTCATCAGGTACATACACCCAAACATACAGTCACATATAGATAGATAGACAGATAGATAGATAGATAGATAGATAGATAGATAGATAGATAGATAGATAGATAGATAGATAGAAAGAAAGATGTGTATGTGTGTTGTGCGTTTGTGTGAGTATATAAAATATTCCTATAAACATACACAGGAGCTCAAAGAAACTTATATTGCGTCATTTAATTAACAATAATAAATAATCCTATTGTGTGTGTGTGTGTGTGTGTGTGTGTGTGTGTGTGTGTGTGTGTGTGTGTGTGTGTGTGTGTGTGTATTATTATTTGTGTGTATTATTACCGCATGCAGTCATGAATTTACTTATCAATGTCGTCGTGTTCATCATCATCATCATCATCATCATCATCATCATCTCCATTACTGAAGAGTTTCTTGTGATTATATTATTTTTGTTGTTGTTGCTTTTACATAGCTTGATTAAGAGAAGAGTCTTCCGACAGGCCTATAGTCGTTCGGTTCACTTTAACACCTTTCTTTTTCGTAATTATTTCACATTTTTTATAACGTTGTGATTTAAAGGATTTTGGCTATTACTTCTAGCAACTCAAATTGAGACACCTCTGTACTCTCATTTGTTCGTGCTAGTGTTATTGACAAATGACCGATTTTAAAGACAGCAGCAATGGCTTCAATACGCCAAGCAATGATTCCTTTTTGTCGTTCACTCCACTTCCCCAAATCAAAATCTCAGTCGATGTTGATGTTGCACATTAACTGTAATGTTATTTCATTCTTTTATACATTTACTTGCTTCGGTCAGTTGACTGCGGCCATGCTGGGGCACCGCTTTTAGTCGAGCAAATTGCCCCCAGGACTTATTCTTTGTAAGCCTAGTACTTATTCTATCGGATCTTTTGCCGAAACGCTAAGTTACAGAGGCGTAAACACAGCAACATCGGTTGTCAAGCGATGGTAGGGGGACAGAGACACACAAATATATATATACATACACACACACACACACATATATATATATATATATATATATATATATATATATATGACGGACTTATTTCAGTTTCCGTCTACCAAATCCACTCACAAAGCTTTGTTCAACTCGAGACTGTAGTAGAAGACACTTGCCCAAGGTGTCACACAGTGCGACTGAAACCGGAACCATGTGGTTGGGAAGCAGTCTTCTTACCACACAGCCATCCTTGGGCCTATTATCGATCATTTTTTGAAAAAGTAATGTAGCTATTCGTTCTTAATGCATTATGGCAGATTAGAGGATGAATGTCTGATCGTTAGTTCTCGTCATCCGTAAACACGTTTTTCTAGACGTACGATTCATAAGTGTTTTGGAGCCTTGTGATATCTCGGTGTTTCGGCCTTGTTGTGTGCTTCGTCAGTCAAAGCGTCAGTTTAAGGGGGTTTTAGTCGAACAAATCAACCCCAGGACTTATTCTTTGAACGCCCAGTACTTATTCTATCGATATCTTTACTGAAACGCTAAGTTACGGGGACGTAAACACCCCAACATCGGTGTGATGGTGGGGAACAAACACACACACATACACGCATATTTACGACGGTCTTCTTTCAGTCTCCTTCAACCACATCTACTCACAAGGTTTTGGTCCGCGCGAGGCTACAGTAGAAGACACTTGCCGAAGGTGCCGCGCAGTGTGACTAAAACCCAGACCCATGTGATTTGGAAGCTTGCTTCTTACCCCACAACCACACCTGCACCTCTATGTATGTATATGAATGAGCACATATGTACATGTGTGTGTATAGATATATATATATATAGAGAGAGAGAGAGAAATAGAGAGAGAGAGGGAGAGAGATAAATGGATAGATAGATAGATAGATAGATAGATAGATAGATAGATAGACCGACACACTCTGTCTGCCCCCCCTCTCTCTCTCTCTCTCTCGCATACACAAAACTTCTGCTTGCGTTTATTACCATATCAAATAACCGTGGCCAGGCTAGTGTTTTACTGAACGTCTATTTAAATAGATGTGATGTGTTTGTATTGTGACAGGAATGAGCATTTTTCTGTGTATGTGAGTATATAATAGGGTGTATATATATATATATATACATATATATATATATATATATATATATATATATACAAATGTATATGTCTGTGTGAGTGTATAAAGTGTATATTGTCGTCAAGTATTTAATGTAGTCTCTGCTATATATTTTTGTTTGTCTTTCTATAACTCGGTAATTCTTAACAACATTCTCTGTCCCAGTGTTTGTTTATGTACAATTTTCACTGGCTGCCTGTAGGTGTATATATAAGGATGTGTGTAATGAATGTAGATGGGGTGTCGGTAGATAGGTATGTACGTATGTATTTAATGATGGATGTATGTGTATAGGTAGGTTCGCATGTATGCATGTCGGTAGATGTGTAGGTACGTAGACATATGTGCAGATATGCAGTTATATCTGTATGTTTCTGTGTTAATGTACATACTCATACACACACACACGTACGCACTAATGTATCTATCAATCTATTTATCTATCTATCTGGTTACATGGGTGTATATATATATATATATATATATATATATAT
>NC_068997.1:26059417-26060224 GCF_001194135.2 Octopus bimaculoides
ATATATATATTATGAAACAGAAAAATTGTACAGGTCCGCTACATAGACGGTTATATATATACATATATATATATATATATATATATACACATACACACATACATACATACATACATCTATAAATACACATACAGATGCGCATAAACATATGTAGAGAGATACACACAGGGAACGAGAGAGAAAAATGATTGATAGCAAAAATTGAATAACAGCTTTCTAAATAAATGAAACGGTTCCATCTAATTGAGGACAGATAAATAAAAGAACAGCAGAATAGCGGAATAGCGGAATGAATGAGAGAATAAAAGAATATATGAATGACATGCTGTATAATAGAAACGGATTGTGAATGTGTGCAAAATATTTTGGTTCCGTCTAAAGTATGTCGTACATGCGTGTGTTTGTGTGTGCGCAAATGGTTTTCGTCTGTCTAAGATGTCATACTTGTTTGCTTGCGTGTATGTGTGTACGTATATATGTGATATGCGTATGTAAGTGTGTGCGTGTCACTCGACATATTTCACACACACACACATGTAATTATTTATACATATAACTATCTATCTATCGATCTGTCTGTCTGTGTATTTGTCTCTGGTTTAGCTATCTACTAATCTATTTATTTAGGTAACTTTTAATCTATCTGCAGGCTTCCCTCACCACTCGCTCTCTCTCTCTCTATCTATCTATCTATCTATCTAGCTCTCTCTCTCTCTCTCTCTCTCTATCTATCTAGCTCTCTCTCTCTCTCTCTCTCTCTCTCTCTCTCTCTACCTGTGATGACGATCATGGATATATATATATATA
>NC_068997.1:26061431-26062192 GCF_001194135.2 Octopus bimaculoides
AACCGTAACCGTAACCGTAACCGTAACCCTAAAACTAACCCTTACTCTAGAATACGAACTCTAAAATTGTTACACACATAGATACGCACAGCGTAATTTATTATATAAACAATATATGCGTATAAATTACGATTAAACCGGATGAAATATGTCACAGGGAATAATATTTTTATGACCGCCCAGCAGTAACTCTATTGAGCTGAATAGACGTCAGTGATTGGTTGAAATTACAGAAATACGACAACTTTAACATGGAATAACTTGCGAATTCCTTTTTTTTTGTTAAGAAGACTAAGAGAAAAAGATGTTTTATATGACACATTCTACCAGTGTCCCAAGTTTCAAAGTGTTTCGTTAGTGTTTCGTTAAGAAAATACTGGCGCCTCCGTTTTAAAATAGATCCCATGTATGTATGTAATGCATGTACGTATGTATATATGTATGTATGTATGTATGTATGTATGTATGTATGTTCCCTTCTTTCTTTTTTTAAATTTAGATTAAATTTCGACCAGCCACCTACTTGGTAGCAAGGTTGTGAAAGTAAGTATCTTTAACCATCATCCAAAGAAAGTTTTAACCATCATCCTTTAAATCAAATCAGGGGTTCTAAACCATTTTTTATCTATAGAACCCTTTGATTGCTATTTTACTCTGGTGAACCGCCATAACCATTTGATAGATAGATAGATAGATAGATAGATAGATAGATAGATAGATAGATAGACATGGAGAGAGAGAGAGAGAGAGAGAGAGAGAGA
>NC_068997.1:26062877-26068637 GCF_001194135.2 Octopus bimaculoides
TGGCCAGTATGTCTTTACATTTTTCTCTAACAGGCGGTAGGACCTGTAAGAAAGAAGAAAAAATCTCGTCCCAGTGCTCTCTGCGTGTAAATGGGACGTTATTGAAGCAAGAAATAAAATAAATGTGCCCTTTTAAAGCCTAACTAGGATAATGGGCCCGGTTTCCCGGTTTCTATGGCGTACGTGTTCCCCAGCTGGACGGGACGCCAGTCCATCGAAGCGTTACTCATTTTTGCCAGCTGAGTGGACTGGAGCAACGTGAAATGAAGTGTATTGCTCAAGAACACAACGCGTCGCCCGGTCGAAACCACAATCTTACGATCATGGTGCTGACATCCTAACCACTAAGCCACGTGCCTCCACATTGAAGCAAGAAGAGAAACTTAAATATCTCGAGACCGTTTTCTCGAATGATGGGAAGCAAGAGATTGGATTAAATGCCAGAATTCCAGATGTTGGAACAGTAATGTGCCAGTTTTAGCATTCGATTCTCAGAACAAGAGAATTTGTTAAAAACACCACATTTGCTATTTTTTTTTTTTTTTTTCGGTTTCTGTGCCTATCCTCACCTATGTTCATGAATGTTGGATGATGACCGAAATTAGGTTCCTCCGAAGAATTTCCGAAAAAAAAAAAAAAAGACGTAACTCGAGATGGTCTGTAGCTCGAGGATCAAGGAGCTCTCCAGATTCAGCAGCTACGTCTCTGCACTGAGAGGTCGCAGCCCCGGCACTGCAGACATGCGATTAAGACATCGCTGGAAAGAATCACAGGACAGATTCTTCAAGTTGTAGTAGACTTTGGTGTAAACCAAGAACGAGATGGTCTAAGTCCATCATGCTTGGGAATCCACCCGGAAAGTGTAATGACGATGGCTTCTACTAGGAGCTCATTGAAGAAGTGTCTCAGGACCAAACAACCTCTCGGGAACAATGGCTTGAGAAAAAAGATGGATGGATAAATGGAGGTTGTGAGTTGAGAAATAGTTTGACCATTGTTTCACGCAAGTCAAGCGAATTCATTAAGTAGCAGGCGTAAGAGTGGCTGTGTGGCAAGAAGCTGGCTTCTCAACCACATGGCTCCGGGTTCAGTTCCACTGCGTGACACTTTGAGCAAGTGTCTTCTACTATAGGCTCGAGCAGACCAAAGCCTTGTGAGGAATGGATCTAGTAGACAGAAACTGAAAGAAACCCGTCATATATATATATATTAATATTTATATATATTTCTTTCTACAATGTGCCCTTCCTCTTTTTAAGTAGATTTGTAACTTGACAGCGGTGTTCTTGTCGTTTGTGCTTCATCAGAATTGAAGGCATAAGGTACTGCACAGTAAAGTTTGTCCAATCATATGCTGCCCTTGTGGCTAACGAATAAATATTATGATTGTTGTCTCCCCTCATTCCATTAACCCACAAGAAAAAGGTAAAAAGAAAAATTAATCAACCAACTAACCGATAAACCGACCACCCGACCAACCGACCAACCGACCAACTGACAAACCGACCGACAAGCAAGTCGACCATCCTCTCCTCTGGCTACCAGCGTTGCAAAGTCGCTGTCTTCTCTCCTCGTCTCGCCCCAGATTCCATACCACCCCTACCTCTTAACACCCTACCTCATACACTCACACACACACACACACACAAACAAACAACATCCACCCGTGTACCCGGAGTTTAAGTGGTTTAGTCTGAAGTCAAAAACCATACAAACAGCCATTGAACAGTTGACGACTGCTGAGATCGGATACCCGTAATTATGTGGCAGGGTGTACTTTTAATTCTTTTACAATAGCCTCCATCCCACACACACCCCGACACCACACACATACCCAACACTCACTCACACCTGCCTTATCCCCCTCGCCCTTTCTCTTTCTCTCATAATCTGTCTTTCTCCCTTTCACACATACATTCTTTGAGTCTCTCTTCTTTATTTCATACACACTCCCTCTTTTTCTTTCACTCACATACTCTCTCTCTCTCTTTCTCTTACTCGCTCTCTCTCTTTCTCTTACTCTCTCTTTCTCTTTCTCTTACTCTCTCTCTTTTTCTCTTACTCTCTCGCTTGCCATGTCTCTCTCTCTCTCTCTCAACCGTTCTCTTTCTTTTTTAACACCTTTTCTCTGGCTCTTCTTCATATTTTTCTTTTCTCTCTCTTTTTCCCTCCCTCTCACACTCTCTCTCCTCTCACTCTCTCTGCCTCTCATCCCAGCCCATCTTCTCATTCTCTCATCATTTCTCTCTCTGTCAGGCTCTTCACACATTTTCTTTCTCTCTCTCTCTCTCTCCTCTCTCTCCTCTCCCCTCTCTTTTTCTTCTCTCTTCCCGCTTTCCATCTCTCTCATCTCTCTGTCTCTCATTCTCGCTCACCTTCTCTCTCTCTCTCTCTCTCTCTCTCTCTCTCTCTCTCTCTCTCTCTCTCTCTCTCTCTCTCTCTCTCTCTCTCTCTCTCTCTCTCTCTCTCTCTCTCTCTCTCTCTCTTTCAGCCCCTCCCTCAACCATTTTCCCTTTTGTCTATCTTTCTTACTCTTGGTAGTTATCTTTCTCGCTATAATTTCTCCCTCTCACAAATATTTACTATATCTCTTTTTCTCACACCCACTTACTCTCTCCCCCCCTCTCTCTCTCTCTCTCTCTCTCTCTCTGCCTTTGACTATCTCACTTTATTCGTTTCATTTCTCTCACCCTCACATCTCTCTTTCTCTTCTCTCTCTCTCTCTCTTCCGCCCATTTGCATACACCCACTATCCTTTTCCTCTCCCCACACGACTAACTTCGAAATTTTCTACCAGAAACATTGCAATCTACGATAACCTTGTTGCCGTTCAGCCCTAGGCCGGACCTGATCCAGCAGACCAATTACTGAGACTAATTATGGCTCAAGGCCAGCAAATTCGAGAGATGATTGGTAGGTTCATAGTAGAGCTTGCTAGAAATTGCAGTTAAAATCCCTTAAATCACACTAGTGAAATATAGGCGGATGAGCCAGCTGGGATGCATCTGTGATCTGCTAGAAATAGCAATGAAATCTCCTCTTTCAGAATATTCTATACATTTAAAGAAGGACATATATAATGTGAACTTTACCTTACAAAGGTGGGTTAGTCACGTGTGGAACAATTTTCATAAAAAATCTGCTCGAACAAGGCTGACCAATGGCTAAACAACGACGAATGCAACAGCCGTGGCGAAACCTTAAAGTGGTTCCATAAACCGCTAGAAATAACAGTCAGATTTTTAAATTACACCATAACAGTCATAATGAATGAAAGATGACATTAAATTATGTAGTCCAAGATAGCCCTAAAAAGACGAGACAGTCCTGTCTGGATTGTCTTTCGTTATGATTACTCAATCAAACGTTAGCTTAGGGTTACACTGTAGCGTGGCTAGTGCGTCTCTGCGGGACAGCCCTCGACCCCGCCCCTCATACTTGGATCCCTGGGTGCATACAAGACTATACGGACTGATACAGCTGACCTAAAAGTGCCGTCCCAATAAAATCGATCGTCACCCAGGGCATACAGATCGTCTCATCTCAAGTTACGCTACTGGTTAGACAAGAAAGGAAAGTAATGATAATAATCGATTTCAAATTTTGGCACAAGGCCAGTGTGTACAGGGGAGGGTGTCAGTCAATTAGATCGACCCCAGTGTTTCACTGGTACTTAACATATCGATCCCGAAAGGATGAAAGGCAAAGTAGACCTCGATAGAATTTGAATTCAGAACATAAAAGTGGAACGAGATGCCGCTAAGCATTTTGTCCGGCCTGCTAACGATTCTCGCCGCCTTAATAAGAATAATAATTATCACTAACGAAACTGTCATCTATTGTTTGAAGATTCTCCAATCAGAGAGGATATATTGCATTATTTTGTCGTCTCTCATTTCTGATTGGTTGTCATTCTAAGACATGCAGTGATTGGTTGAATGAACAAACAACCAAGTTACTCTTATTTCCCTGAGCAAGAGTCGTGGATTGGCGGAACCAACAGTATCGAACCAATTGAATTGAGTTATTCTGGCGTATTATGATATGAGTTCAAATCCCACCACGGTCAACTCTGCTTTTCATCCTTCCGGAGTCGATTAAATAAAGTATAAGACGCGGGCTGAAATTAATAACATTGACAACCCGCTCTTATCAAAATTTCTAGCTTTTTACCTAATTTACAAAGCATTGTCTTCCTACACAAGTACCAGAATGGAAGATGGAAAACAAAGAAATGGTAAAGCGCCGTTTTAAACAATTTGCTATTTTTGGTCTTCCCTATTCTTTTTCTTTTATTCTTTTACTTGTTTCAGTCATTTGACTGCGGCCATACTGGAGTACCGCCTTTAATCGAACATATCGACCCCAGGACTTATTCTTTTTTAAGCCTAGTACTTATTCTATCGGTCTCTTGGAGACGTAGACACACCAGAATCGGTTGTTAATAGATGGTGGGGGTGGTGACAAACATACACACACAAATACATACATATAGATGTGTGTGTGTGTGTGTGTGTGCGTGTGTGTACGACGGGCTTTCAGGTTCCGCCTACCAAATCCACTGACAAGGCTTTGGTAGGCCCGAGGCTATAGCAGAAGACACTTCCCCAAGTTGCTACGCAGTGGGACTGAACTCGTAACCATGTGGCTGGAAAGCAAGTTTCTTAACACATAGTCACTCCTGCGCCTATATAGTCACTCTTGCACTTATGTATATAATATATACGCTCACATGTGTATGCGTGAACATATACACATATATGCGTATATATATACACACTCATACACACACACATATACATATACATAGATATATATTTTTATGTGTGTATATATATATATATATATATATATATATATACGCACGCTCAAACGAACACCATGCCTACGACCAGAAGCTTATCATCCGTGACCGTTTCAACTTCATTTGCCCAGGACTTACATAATCAATATTTTCATGATTCATACATAACTGAAGTATTACCTGAAGGAAATTTAGCTGCTGTTTCTAACAAGTCAATCCACCACACAGTGACACCCTTACCAGCTCTTTGATGGCGGGAATACTCGGTGGTGGAAATGAGAGAGAGGGAGAGAGAGAAGGAGTACAAAGAGAGAGAGAGGGGGAGGGAGGAAGAGAGGGAGGGAGGAAGAGAGGGAGGGAGGGAACGAAAGAGAACAAAAAGAGAGAGAAAAGAAACTCTTAAATTTATCATTCGGCTTTTGGGAAATGACAATCACTCCACCTCCTTCTCGGTAGATGTCAGCACGGTCAGAGTTCATAATAGAAAAGTTGTACACTCTCTTATGTCAGGAGATTAAAAAAAATAACTAAAGATCTTTTATTTCTATCGAGAACAATGGCGAGTCAAAACATCAAACAAATAGTGTAAAAGAGGATAGACTTTCTGTCCTTCACATCTTTTTTCATTTCACTGTTTGGTTTTGTTGAACAGCTCCAGGTCAGGACTGGTCGTGTACACACACCGTTGTCGTACTTGTTGTTTGGTCACAGGCTAACCCCGTTCAAGTAGATCCACGATTCTGTTGTTTATCCTTCGATTATCCGCGACTGAGCTGCCCTTTTTCTTTTAAAATTTTACTTGATTCATAGACATTGGACTACGGCCATACTGGGGCACCGCCTTGAAATGTGCAGTCGAATAAATCGACTACAGTACTCATTCTTTTTTTTTTTAAGTCTGGGATTGGTTCTTTTGCCGATCCGCTATGTGACGCGTACATAAACAAACCAACACT
>NC_068997.1:26068713-26070233 GCF_001194135.2 Octopus bimaculoides
CTTTTTTTTTTTAAGTCTGGGATTGGTTCTTTTGCCGATCCGCTATGTGACGCGTACATAAACAAACCAACACTGGTTGTCACCACGGGACTCAAACACACACACACACACACAGAAAGATACACACACACACACACACATATACACATATATAATAGATATAGATGTATAGATATAATATAAACAGGGTTAAAATTAAAGCTGTTTCTTTTATGCATAAGAGTTTCAAATTCTGAGGAATAGATTTTGGCGATCTTTTTAATGCTTCCGTGTCTTTCTTCCTTTTCTGCAGCTTCTACTCATCCTTTTTCTTTCTTCATCACTCTCATTATCATCATTATCTCTCCTCCGTTAGCCAGTATCTCTTAGTCGTCCCTCGCTTCCCTCTCATCATCATCATCATCATTATCATCATCATTATCATTCATCATTATCATTCATCATCATCACCAGCACCACTCTCGTCATCATCATCATCATCATCATCATCATCATCATCATCATCATCATCATTCATCATTATCATTCATCATCATCACCAGCACAACTCTCGTCATCATCATCATCATCATCATCATCATCATGATCATCATCATCATCATCATCATCATCATCGATATCGTCTTCAGCATTTCATCATAAATTTACTTTCATCGTCAGCATTTCGACCTCGTCATCGTCATCATCATCATCACAATGATCATTATCCATCGTCATCTTCATCATCATTGCCATCATTATCATCGTCATCGTCATCATCATCATCATCATCATCATCATCATCATCACCATTGTCATCTCATAGCTTAGTAGTATTTGTAAAGCAGGGAGCTAGCAAAATCGTTAGTGCTCCGGATAAAATATTTCAAGGGATTTTGTCCATCTTTACGTTCTGAGTTCAAATTCCGTTGAGGTCCACTTTGACTTTCATCTTTTTGGGGGTTCAAGAAATAACTATAAGAACTGGGGCAAATGCACCTACCCCTAACAATTTCAAGTCTTCTGCCTATATAGCATAATGGATTATTAGTGGCATTTGTGACATTCTTCCTCAGTTCAAAATCGATATCCTATCAGGTACATCAATTTATTGATTAATTTATACATTTAAAGATTCTGTCTTTTTTTTTTTGTGGCATGTTTGTATAAGAGCAGTATCAAGGCTTGGTGCTCTTGTCACTGCTCTTCTTCTTCTTCTTCTTCTTCTTCTTCTTCTTCTTCTTCTTCTTCTTCTTCTTCTTCTTCAACTACTACTTCCTCTTCTTCTTCTTCTACTACTACTTCTTCTTTTTCTTCTTCTTCTTCTTCTTCTACTGCTTCTTTTTCTACTACTTCTTCTACTTCTTCTTCTACTGCTTCTTCTTCTTCTTCTTTTTCTTCTTCTTCTTCTTCTTCTTCTTCTTCTTCTTCTTCTTCTTCTTCTTCTTCTTCTTCTTCTTCTTCTTCTTCTTCTTCTTCTTCTTCTTTACAGTTCATAAAGGGAAACGCATATATTGTATATGTAGATGTTCGATGCTTAT
>NC_068997.1:26071733-26074147 GCF_001194135.2 Octopus bimaculoides
CCCCCCATCACCGCTTGACAACCTGGAGCGGAGTCCACTCTGTTGCAAGCATTCGGACCAGGTCTCTGGTTTCATATCTAGCTCCCACGCACCAACCTTGGAAATCCTGTAAATGCACGCCTGTCGAATAAAAGATTAAGGATGAGGAGGATGCAAGTAAAAAATCTATCTTTAGTGCCGTTGGCAAAAGTATTTTTTATAAGCAGCAGATAGATCGGGAAGTAAAACTTGATTGATGTCTTTAAACGTACACTTTGTGTTCTGATTCCATGTAAGGCGGTGAGCTGGCAGAATTACGTGTCAGACTAAATGCTTGGCAGTATTTCTTGTAACGCTTTACGTTCTGATTTCAAATCCCGCTCAGGTCGACTTTACCTTTGTTCATCTCGAAGTCGATTGAATAAAGTATCAGTAAACTATTCGGGTTGATGTTATTGACTTCCACCCCTCCCCTGCAAGATAGTTGACCCCGTGCCAAAGTTAGAAAGATTAGAAGGAATTATTTAATGAAAATGAACGAGATAGCAGAATCCATCACAGCGTCGAAAAAAATGCGTTTTGTGGTATTCGTTCCATTCTAATTTCAAATCCCATCTGGGTCAATGATGACTTTCATCTCTCCGGAATCGATAAGCTAAAATACCATTCAAGTACTGGGATCAATAGTATCGACTAATAGTCTCACCTAAAAATTCCTGGCTTTATGCCAAAATTTGAAAAAAATTCCATCTGTATTCGAAATAATGTTCAAAGTAATTTTTTTACTTCCTTTCTCTTTTATTATATCATCCACATTTCAATATCTTTTTCTCAACAATTTCTTCTTCCAAATTTCTGTCAATCACTGTATTACGGCGAATGAATTCATTTCCATTCCACAACAGGAATAAATAATTTACTTCATTTACACGTTACTATAAACATTGCATTAACAACAGATTTAGGCTCTCCGTCATTTTAATATAGATTTGCTGCTTTGCTCTATGACTGTATATCATAACCCCATAAATCTCCTGCCTTCTCTTTCTGCTCACATGATTGCTTGTTTCTTATTCCAGCCTACTTTTTCGATATACCACTACAGAAACGTATTCAATTTCTAGTTTTCTATCTTAAATATTTTTGTCAACTACCTTAATATTTTCTCTTCGTTGTGCACTGTGGTAGATGAATTAAAGTACCAGTAAAGTACTGGGGATGATATATTAGAACAAACCCAGTCCACATACATTTCTGATCTGGGACCTTTTCTCTCTCTTCTTTTCGTTATTTCTTTCTTCTCTCTCATCACGTAACAATATTCCATAATATTACTTTTACAGTTCCAATTCACATGAATATACGTATACACGCGCGCGCGCATATGTACATATATATATATATATATATATATATATATATATATATATAGAAGCACACACATAAATGCATATAGACAAACACTATGTACGTATAAACATTTTGTTATCAAAATCTTCGACGCGTGAGCATAACAAACACACACATGCGCACACAAACGCACACATGTGCGCACAAACACACACACAAACACACATATATAACAAGCAAAGCTTCATCAAGATCAAACAGTAATGGCCTAATTAGGTGGAAGATTGATCTCTAATTGATTAAAATAATGTAATAATATGGAAGTGTGTTAGAAAGATGGCGGAATAGAGCCAAGCATTAAATTGATTTGTATTCAACATTGTAACAGATTTAATACAACATTGGACGTAACAGCCATAATGCTTCCATTCTCTCTCTCTCTCTTTCTCTCTCTCTTTCCCTCTCTCTGTCTTTCTCTCTCTCCTCCCTCTCTTTCTCTTGCTGTCTGCCTTTCGCTCTCTCTCTCTCTCTCTCTCTCTCTCTATCTATCTATCTATCTATCTATCTATCCAACTGTCTCTCCTACTTTCTCTTTCGATCACATATACACATTGCTCGGTCTTTCTATATTTGTAATTCTATGTCTGCATATTTGTGTGTGATAGTATATACATACATACACACACAGACACACACACACACAGACACACACACACACACACACAGACACACACACACACACACACATACACACACACACACATACACACACACATATATATATATGTGTATATATGTATGTATATATATATGCATACATACATATACCAGTGTGTGTATACAAATGTGTGTGCGTGCTGTGTTCCTATGCATATATAGTTATCCGTTTCAGCTGTTTGTGTGTGTAGTGGTTGTCTTTGCGTATTCGGATTTTTACCATTTTTACGGCTGCAGTCAGATGACCTTGGGCAAGTGTCTTCTACTATAGCATCGGGCCGACTAAAGCCTTGTGAGTGGATTTGGTAGACGGAAACAGAAAGAAGCCCGTCGTATATATGTATGTATATATATATATATATATATAT
>NC_068997.1:26077246-26079563 GCF_001194135.2 Octopus bimaculoides
ATATATATATATATATATATATATATATATATATATATATATATAGAGAGAGAGAGAGAGAGAGAGAGAGATAGATAGATAGATAGATAGATAATATATACATACACACACATATACATATATATATATATGTACCTGCATATACATATATACATATAGATATACGTACATATGCGCACACGTACACATACACACACACACACCAATTATTAAACAGGCATACTCAATGGTAAATACATACCTTCGTATATACCATGTGCAGCGTATATATTTACCCATTATTCGCTTCATGAAAAAAAAAAAGAAAAAATTAGGGTTTGGTTAATGAAATTTTACAGCTTGATTGTTACTTTTACTGACAATGCTCTTCATATATTTACAATTCAAAATGTCTACCTTTTTGTTTTCAACAGAAGCCTTAATTCTTTATACCCGCCATTTTTACCTCACATTTCTTCATGTCAGCCATTTTCAAGATTACAATTTGTTCATGCTTTGTTTCAGCTGCCACATTTAATTAAGAGTAAACATTAAAACAAAAGGATATTAGGAAGCATTTATACAGAATTTACAGATACTTTTGCACATCAGAGTGTTTCAATGTATGTTAGAATAATGGGTGGGTTTCTTATATTTGAATAATAGGTAAATTTATATGCCACACCCGGCACATAACACATTCAACCCACCGATTACACGTTTGTCTTATCTTGACATCTCTTTGCCACAGCAAAGTGAAATAACCCAGTTATTGCTGAGTTTGTTTGCTATGCTCACGCCACATCGAAGACTAAGTGAGAAAAAAAGGTTTGTTATGTCTCACGATTTGGGGATTAATTAACTGAAATAACAATGTCATAACAATTAAGAATCACAGAATAAGATATACACATATACTCACAGACATATAACACACACACACACACACACACACACACACACACGTACACATTTATACAACAGGCTTCTTTTAGTTTCCGTCTACCAAACGCATTCACAAGGCGCGGAGCGACCCGAGGCTATAAGCTCAAAGCACCTTGCTTTGGAACTGAACCCGAAACCAAGTGGTTTCAAAGCAAGTTTCTTAAACAAGCGGCCATGTCTCCGCTTTTGCATCATTATTTAAAACAGGAATGCCTTAACATTGAGATAAAGACAGAAGTAACGACTTATATCATAACTTTAAAACAGATTGTTGAAAACAGAAGCGCGTTTTTCGTTACACTGAGACGAATACGTGAAGTGGCAGTGTAATAGACTTAATTCAATAAATTTCAAATGTCAATATCGTTTGATAACTGTGGGAAATAGAAGCAAATAATTACATTCGTATTTCTATTTCAAATAAATAAAATATACGGTGACCGCAATCTTTGGATCAACCATTAGTATCCAGGCTTTGTGATCATCGCGCGCGCACGTCTGGTGTGCGTGCGTCGGTCCTGAATCTGTTGCTCTCAAACTATTCATAACATTAATTATGTTCACGAGAAGGTAAGGCGAAATCGTGTCAGTTGTCACGCTTGTCATTTATTGTGTAACGTACGCAGGTACACATAGCTATGACCCCCCCTCTCTCTCTCTCTTTCTCTATCTATCTATCTATCTATCTATCTATCTATCTATCTATCTATCTACCTATCTATATATTTACTTGTCTGTCTATCTATCAATCTATCTATCTATCTATCTATCTATCTATCTATCTATCTATTTATCCATCTACTTTTGTTTATATGTCTGTCTGTGGGCCCTGTCTGTGGGCCCTGTCTGTGGGCCCTGTCTGTCGCTATCTGTCTATCTGTCTGTGTGTGTGTGTGTATGTGTATGTGTGTGTGTGTGTGTGTGTAATGTACCCACATATTACATCAACAAATAACAACTGGATTGTATATAAAGATACAATCCCCCACCACATATTTTATTTGTGTCTATGTATATATATATAAATCGATAGATATATATATATAGATATATATATATCTCGATAGATATATATATATGAATATGAATTGATATACATATATACACAAACACATGTGTAGACATAAATGTACGTGTACATACATCAATATATGTGAGTATGTACATATGAATATACACATATTAATGCATGTGTATATCTATCAGTATATACCTATGAACATATGTATACACCATATATATTATGACCTTAGTTTCTTGAATGGGTGAATAAGTGCATCTGTAACTATATATTTGATGATGGTGGTGGCGTTGGTGGTGCTGGTGGTGGTACTGGTGGTGGTAGTAGTAGTAGTAGTAGTAGTAGGCAACGGTATTTGAAGGAGCTGTGGTG
>NC_068997.1:26083199-26083747 GCF_001194135.2 Octopus bimaculoides
GTGGTGCTGGTGGTGGTACTGGTGGTGGTAGTAGTAGTAGTAGTAGTAGTAGGCAACGGTATTTGAAGGAGCTGTGGTGGTGATGGTCGCCGTGTGTGACATATCGTGTGAACAAGAAGAAATTAAGATACACCCTCCTCAGACTACACTCACCGAATATCCCCCCCCCACGCCCATAGAGACATCTTTAACACACACAAACACACACACATATGTATGTTTGTATATATATATATTATTGAAATTTAACGAAAAATGAAAAATAGTAATAGGAGACATTTTGAAATGAATAATCTGTATAGAATATTTTAGAAGTTTAACCTCTAAGGATACTTTTAATAAGTTCTCTTTTCTCGTACTTCGTCTGGCAGTCATTAGACTTACCATTGTAACTCTTATATTTTTTTATTTCCCTCACTGTATCCATTCCCCGTCCCTCTTTTTATATATTCTCTTTCTCATACTCTCTCTACTTCTCTCCCTCTCTGTGAGTGTGAGTGTTTATGCATATATATATATATATATATATATATATATATATATATATA
>NC_068997.1:26085957-26089771 GCF_001194135.2 Octopus bimaculoides
AAAACGTATAGACAGACGAAATACCGCTAAGCATTTCGCCCGGCGTGCTAACGTTTCTGCCAGCTCGCCGCCTTAAATGCATGATTTATTGAAGATATTCTTGCTTCGAAGGAAGTTAAATAAACGCCACGTGGAAAATGCGATCCACTGCGTATGTAGTTGTGAGTCGTTGTATGAAAACTCTATCACACTCCTCAGCAGGTTTCTGTCTTAAGCTGTTGCACTCCTGCTGCGGTTATCAATGTTTCATCTGTTTATATTCTGTTTAAACTAAAACCTTGAATCTCTACTTGGCTCTTCCTTGATTTTCCCTAAAACCTAGGAAGCAGTCATTCCATTCTTAGTGTTGTTGACCTAGTTTGTATCTTTGTTTGCTTTTTTCATTATCTGGACACGCCCAAGCTATCTGAAGTTTCTTTGCCCCAATATCACTTTCATAATTTAAGTGACAATTAGCGAAGAGAAACAGCTCTGAGTGACTAGGGAAATGTTTATGAACACTGACAAATGCAGATATATACAGATATATCAAATACCATAAAGTCTTTGTATCCCTCCTTCTGGTTGTCTCATAATTACCGAACAGCAATGAAGACCAGCTTCACGTGAGAAAGGGAGATAACTTCAAGTACCAAGAGTTTTCCAAAATTGACAGCCCATAGCTCAGTGATTAGAGCCTCGGGCTCACAATCGTGAGGAAGTGAATTCTATTCTCGGACCGAACTGTGTGCTGTGTTCTTGAGCAAGACACTTTATTTGACGTTGCTCCAGTTCACTCGGGTGCAGAAACGAGTTGCGACGTCATTGATGCAAAACTGTACCAGCCTTTGCCTTCCCCTGGATAACATTAGAGGTGTAAAGAGGAGAGCCTGTTATGCATGAGTGAGAGGAATTTTCTAAAGCAGACATTTTATGAAAGAAAAAGACAAGCTTATTATATAGAGCTAAAAGGACAATTTCGTGGACTCCCGATTTCGTATTTTCATATGATGCACATCATCTCGTTCATGAGATGAAGTATGTATATTGTGTTTCATTGTGTTTTTACTCTTTTGAGGTATACCTTCCCTGCTTTCGATCCAAACATAAGGTCAGAGGCTTGCTCGTATCATTCCACGATATACGCAACACTTCTTTTGAACTGTGACGTGATTCACGTCCCATACTCGCTCTTCCTCCAATCTTCCCAGTTTCAACAGGTCTTGCTCATCCTACGATCTAGTTTGTCGTTGAGCGTACCAGCACTCTCCTACAACTACACTCACACACACATATGCATACATAAACGCACACACATACACTCATGTATATATGCATATATCTGTATGCGTGTGTATATGTATAAATGACTGCTTGCATGCATATATATATATATATATATATATATATATATATATATGTATACACACACACATCTGTTACACATTAGACATTGCAGTTATATTCTCTGACCATTGATGGTGTCAATTCACTTAACAGTTTTCCTGTGTCCAACTGTCAACGTCTTTCTCTGTTGATTACCAAATTCTTCAGATCTTCTTCGAATCGATGATTTTCTTATAGCCTCAGATTGTACTCACGTATCACAAAAGGAACATACTTCCGACTCTACATTAATATAATCACCTCATCATCATTATCATCATCATCATCATCTTCATCGTCATCAGTACCACTTTCGTGTTCAAAGCATCGAAGGATACCGTATCAGCAGCGTGAAGGTCATCATCACCATCAACACCACCATGACTACCACCATCACCACCGGCACCAGCACCGCCACCGTCATTGCCCTCGTATCACATCACCATCAGTCCACCACTATCATTTACATAACTGCCTCCATTATTAATCCTACCACAAACATCAGCATCATTATCTCTCATCTTAAACTCGTCAACGAAGATCGCCTTCGAACAACAACCAAAAGAAAACAAAAAGAAAAAGAAACAATACATTCACTCTTTTGGACGAAGCTGTCTAACCACAACAAGTCTTATATTTTTTGAATGGGAATCAAGTGTGAATAGCTTAGCTGCATTTCTTCAGACTCTTTATGTTTTGAGTTCAAATTCCGCTCAGGACAACTTTACCGTTCATCCTTTCAGGTCGATAGAATGAAGTACTTGTCAAGTACTGGAATCGATGTGGTCGAGTAACACCCTTCCTCGATAATTTCAGGTCTTCAAAGAATTATTATTCTTTGGTGGCAAACAAAGGAAATGGTCATCGTCATCACCATCATCATCATCATCCTCATCATCATCCTCACCACCACCACCACCACCACCACCACCATCATCATTGAGTGAGAGAGCAGCACATGCCATCAAAGTGACACTGGGGTACAAATATACGAAGTCCAACACACCCATCATCACTAACCACGTACATCAGGTACATGCATCACAACCATATGTGAGTTACATGGGTGATCTCAGAATCAAGATAAACAGGCGAGGCCCAGTTAGAATTTGCTTCAAGTCGAGTAGCCCATCCTGCTCAAAAGGTCCCTGAGTAAGGGTTATTTAAGGATGATGAACGAAACCCCCATGTTTCCAGAGGTGTATTCAATAATACGTAACACATGTATTAGGAAGTTACTCGTTCATATTCCAGTTTATTTAATTAAACGTGTTTGAGGTACAAGTTCAAGCACTTATACACCTGTTACACACAGTTGCTGAAACACAGACACACACTAAAGTGAGATATCACTGATAACACAAAGAGTAGGTACAGGTGAATACAGTTAAGACAACATGTATAATAGTGATAACAGAGATAAAAATGATAAGACAGGCAAACGATAGAAGGAAGTAATGGTATTTTAAGAATTAAAAAATTGGACTCAACGGATAAAGAAATATATTTTCGTTAAGGATGAGATGCAAGAATCTCATCCTTCTATATATACACACACATACATAAATATATATATATATGTATGCATGCATGTGTATGTATATATGTATATATATATATATATATATATGTTGTTGTACTTGGGGATGGTCATGTTGCCAGTTTAGCCAATAAAAACACACACACTGTATATTTGGTGTTAATTTGCTTCAGCTTTATATTACAATAATCTTAATCTTATTTCGGCCAGAGTTCTTTCGCCACACTTCTGTGACCTCATCAGTGGTCCTTCGTTTCCTTCTTTCTTATGTGTGTCTCACCTTGCTAGATATATATATATATATATATATATATATATATATATATATATATACATATATGTATGTATATATGTATGTATATATGTATATTTTTGTCGCTAATAAGTTTTAATAAGCTTGCTAGCTACTTTTGTCTCAAACATACTGATCTTCTATATATCGGAGGAACGAGATTTCACAGGCTTGCGACGACCGAACACCTCCCACTGATGATTTCCAGTAGAACGAAATCACGTGATATGAGAGTTCCAGCGTCCATGATTCTCCTCAGCAACGATCTACTCACGCATACACACACGCGCGCGCACACACATAACATGAATGCATCATTATCACCATTATCCCGGCATGATGCTAAAACATGGGTAATAACAATGAAGCTTAGATTTTGTTACTCATTTGATAATAGCAATAATAGTATCCTTAGTGAGTGGAAAGGAGAAAGATAAAAGTCCGAATAAATAAAAGAAATCGCTAACAGCACGGCACGTGTATAATGTGTGTGTGTGTGTGTAAACAGCTTCGAATATTTCTCAAACCAGTCGCTTGAATGTCGGGGTTGTGAAACTTCGTGTAGTGACTTACGCAGCCTGTGGCTTCTTTGAATAATAATAATATATATATATATA
>NC_068997.1:26091051-26091332 GCF_001194135.2 Octopus bimaculoides
TATATATATATATATATATATATGCGTGTTTGTGTTTAGGTATAAACAAACGCAAATGAAGTTACAGATATCTTAGAAACAAGACTTGATTATCTGTTCAGTCACCAGATGTCAGTGCTGCATATATTTTTGGCGCCATTGGCGTGAGTGAGAGTCGAATTATAAGCGTATGCATGCGTTGATATACATACATACATACATACTAACATATGCAAGCATGATAGTGTGTGTATATATACATAAATATGTATGCATGTATATATGTATATATATATATACGT
>NC_068997.1:26092087-26097087 GCF_001194135.2 Octopus bimaculoides
ATTATTATTATTATTATTATTATTATTATTATTATCATCATCATCATCATCATCATCATCATCATCATTATTATTATCATTATCATTATCATCATTATTATTACTATTATTTTTTTTTTTGTTATTGCTGGTGTTGTTGTTCATAATCATCATCATCACCACAATCTTCATTATCATCGTCGTCCGGATCAATATCATCATCGTCATCATCATCAGCATCATTATCATCATCATCGTCGTTGCCATCATCAACATCTTCATTGCAAGCATCATCATTAACCGCTACTTTCTTTGTTTTCCTTCTACTTTTTTTTTTACTATATCTTTTTCTTAATTATTGTGTATATCTTCGATTTTTTTCTGCAATTTTTTTACCATACCCAATTAGATTTCTTCTAGGATTGTCTTTGACCTTCACCACCTCACTTTCATATAATTTTGACCAAACCTCAAACGTTGTAACTCATCGATATATATATATATAACGTGAATGGAATAAGTATGAAAAGGTCGCTGGTTACAATATTATCTTTCTTTGTTATTTTCTTTTTATGTGATTTACATATAAACACTTACTGAGTCGATATTTATGTCTTGTTTCTTGTTTTGTTTCGCGTCCTGTGTTTCGGCGCCCTCTGAGGGCGAACAAATATATTCTTGCTTATGTCTAATGAGTCTTCATTTTTACCCTACTTGGGGTAATTTACCCCGGTTCACCGATCCCTAGTCTAGAGTCTAAACAAGATATATCCCTGAAGATTATAGCCAGGTCTTTGTCATCTAACGTATTTTATACAGAATATGCCACTTCATGTTCGTTTTTCTGATTCAAAGTGTTCCTATGCCGCCCAGCTGTAGAATTCGAGTATTTTACTATGTATATATGTATATGCGTGCTACACGCACATGTTCGTAGGCATTCGTGCAAGCCCCTGTGTAGACCGGTTCTGTAAAATTGTATAGTGAATTGTACAGCGAAAGACTAATTCCTT
The DNA here is from genome assembly GCF_001194135.2 of Octopus bimaculoides. Lineage (NCBI taxonomy): Eukaryota > Metazoa > Mollusca > Cephalopoda > Octopoda > Octopodidae > Octopus > Octopus bimaculoides. Next base: position 26,093,080 of record NC_068997.1, read on the forward strand.
GCCCATGGAGCAAGGTTGGGGTTTTTTTCTGCCTGATGTTAACAAAACTGGTAGTACATTTATTTCTATATACACTTGCGAAGTGTGTGCTTACATACATACAAGCATACATACATATGTAAGTGTGTATGTGTGTAATATACATATATATACACACACACAAGTATGCGTGTGCACACATACATGTATACATTTTGTGTATGAGTCCGTGTCTTTTAGAAGAAAGAGATCTAGAACGTTGATGTGAAGCGACGCAATAATGTAACCCGTGACGCATGACTAAGCAACAAACAACTACACAAATAATAACAACAACAACAACACACACACAAAATCAAACAAACAAACAATCAACAGCAACATCAACAACAACAATTCATGCATGAATTTCCATGCAGCTCTCTTACAAACAACCAGGATCGAGACGAAGCTTTATGCATGCGTTGCCAATAAGCAGTCATAACTACATTAGACTTCAGATCCTCTTCTATCTTTGCCTCTTATTTTTAGTCCGCTTCAATAAACAATAAAGATGACACGAGCCACTAAGAGAGCCTGTATGTAGTTGATTAAACGGCTAGAAATAGTAGCCAAATTTTCCCCTCCGCCCCCACGCATTCACACACTTAATCTATGTTGTGTTAACTAGTTTATATTCCTCTTGTCAGTTGATTGAACGAATGTACTATAGCTAGAATTTTTGAGCAGCAGTGAAGGAGATCGAGTGAATCATTAGCTTTCAAGACGCGCGTGCGCGCGTGTGTGTGTGTGTGCGCGTGCGCGCGTGTTTGCATGCGTGTGTGCGAATAGATACATGTATGCATAAATATATATATATATATTTATATATGCATGACATATATGTATCCACCTATATATATGGATGCATATATGTGTGTATTTATGTGTTTAAATGCACACAAACACATACATATATAGATGCATGTATATGTATGCACTTGAATATGCATGCATAAACAAATGCGTATGCATATATATGTAAGCATATATTCATGTGTATGTGTATATATATATATATATATATATATCTGTGTGTGTGGTGTGCATTCATACATATATGTATATTATGGATGTGTATGTACATTTGTATATATTCATGTATGTTTCTATCTTTATAAATATATATATATATATATATACATCCATGCGTTCATATTCACGCATTCATATATGCGTACACATTCGTGCATCCATATATATATAGATAGATAGATGGATGGATGGATATGTATACATATGCATAAAGTATATAAAAGCTGCCGGCGACGGAAACTAATATTTTGCCAAAAAGAAATGTTTTTGAAGAGTCTCGCTCTATTAAAAACAGAGAATTCGCTTAAAATGATTCAGGGGATTGTCAGACATTGGTGTTTCGGCTTTATTTAAACTCCTCAGTGATGAGCACATCCTTTTATTTGTGGCTACATCGGAACTTCCGTTCCAATCTGCAAGTTAGGAAATAAAACATTTATTGATTTGTGATGAAGTTGGCCAGATTTGAGTTAAATCAATAATGCACTTGAAACAGCATCAGACTAAATTAACCATGTACATTAGTTTGGTTGGATATATAAACATACAATGTATGTATGTATATATTTGAATTATGTGTGGTGGAAGGCATACGAGGTTACCAAATGCTTTGGGCTTGGTAATCAGTTGTACACTCCACACCTATACTGCCTGTGATTTGGAAACGACCTTCATATTCCGTAACTGGTTGGAAGCCTGCTGTATCGTAATAAGAAATGTAAAATTGGTAATTAGCACTCTTAAGATTAATATAACACATGCGCGTTTCCGTAATCCAACTGCCGGAAATGCACATTTGTTATATAACACTTAAAGTTACCAATTACGTTTTCTCCGTCACTTATTTACTTTGTGTGTGTGTGTGTGTGTGTGTGTGTGTGTGTGTGTGTGTGTGTGTGTGTGTGTGTGTGTGTGTGCACGGTTGTAGAACGTTCCAGTGAGATCCAAAACTTGACTGGTGTGACTGGTGGGCCAGTCTTAAGGGGAAAATATTCTGTTATATCTATAAGAAGTAGGGAAGTTTTGTTTTTCAAAAACAGCCATAAATTACATATATATGTTTGTGGATATGACACAGTTGTAATGGATATTGAACCAGACGAAGTTCTTACTTTCAAACTTATGGCGTAAGTAAGGGCAGGATCTTCCTGTTCTATCACTACTCCCTAGAATCGTGACCTGATAATTAGTTATGTTCCTATTTCCAGTAGTTTTCACATTTATGTAGGGAGGAGTAACCAATACTTTCTCATCATTACCTTTATTATCTAACCTAAGCTTCATTCCAGTTTTAGCATCCAATTTCCTGTTGAAGCTTATTCTATTATTATTTAAATTGTTAGGTTTGAAGGATGCTTTTCCATTTGGTATTTTTTCACAACTAAGTAAATTAGTAGTCGCTCTATTACTCAAACTTCCATTATTTCCACTATTAAAACGTGCTAAACTTTCAGGACTAAGAAAAGTAATTTCCTGGTCATATCCTGCTTTAGACAAAGCAAAATTGTAGTGGTGGGAATGGGTATTAAAAATATCGTTATTTGCTGATAATTTTGTAATTCTCCTAGAGATACTTTTAACTACCGATTTTAACACATTAGTGGGGTGATTTGATAATTTGCTCACGTATCTCGTAACTTCACCTGGTTAATGTCTAAAGTAGCATCTAAAAAATTTACTACTTTTGTGCCATATTCATCGTAATACCTAAGTTGAAGCTTTTAAAAAACTTTCTAATTCTTTTTCTCATTCTTTCTATGACTGATTTGTTGTTGCTAGGGATGATAAATAGAGCATCATCTCTATATAAACCACCCTGTAATTCAGGGATTTCTCTATTGAGGCACCTTAAAAGATATGCACCAACTAGATTAGTGATCTCGGCCGAATCACTCGAGCCCATAGCTATTTTGATATCTCTCTGTCTGTCAGTCTATCTATCTATCTATCAATATATATATATATATATATATATATATATATATATATATATATATGCATATGTATGTGTATATGAATGTGTAGATATAGATAGAGAGAGAGATAGATATATCGATAGATAGATATTTAACCATGACCAAGGCTTTCTCACGCTCCACTCACATACACACTCACACAAACTCTCTTTCCTTTCCCTCTGTCTCTCTATCACTCCCTCTCTATGTATATATATATGTGTGTGTGTGTGTTATAATATGTGAGTGAGAGAAAGAGAAAGAGAAAGAGAAAGAGGGGGATGTCTGTACGTGTGTTGGTGTCTATCTACATGGGCGTGGATAGGCTACAATCAACTCCCCATCTTTCCCCACGAAATCGTCTTTGGAACATCTATCACGTGATTTGTCAACGATGTAGGAGCCAGGAGGTCAAAGGTTAACACACCATAAAAGTCAAAGTATTGTCAAAGGTTAACGGAGATTTAATGTAGTTAGAATATCTGTCCCGCCCCGTTATCCATCCCCACTCCTCCACAGGGCCATTCCATTAATATTTTCATATAATTTGCGCAAAAAAAAGTTATAGCTTTTTTTGTAATATAATAATAATAATAATAATAATAATAATAATAATAATAATAATAATAATAATAATAATAATAATAATGAGCTGTCGTTTCGCAGACATATTTTCATGCATGCATACACATTAATCCAAAATATGCACACATATATACATACATAAATATACACATCTACATAGCCTTTGAGCTGAAACGTATAAAGGAATACGCATACACGCACACTTACATTAATACACATTTAAAGCCATATATATATTATATACGTATATATATATATATTATATGTATGCATAATGGTATGCATGTATATATGTAAGTATGTGAGTTTATACATATATTAGAAGGAAACGGATAGTAATATGAAGCATATACTTACGTCTATCCACATATCCAAATACTTCTATGGCACATATTCAAACGCATAAACACAAACA
>NC_068997.1:26098863-26099473 GCF_001194135.2 Octopus bimaculoides
ATAGATAGATAGATAGATAGATAGATAGATAGATAGATAGATAGATAGATAGATAGATACACAAACACAAACAGACACACACATACGCTCGCACGTTTAAGGAAATTATGAAGATGTTTGTCAATGAGAAGTGAAGTAGGAGTTAATTTGTGAAGATTTACTGTCAAAGAATGGCTGAAGAGTTTGGTGAAAGAAATTCTTGTTAATGCCAAATAGAGTCTTAGAGAACATCTCCAAGAATGATACCTGATTTCTGTCGGTGCGATGAGGTGATGGAGGGATGGGTGTTGTTGCACCACATAAAACAGACTGACATAAAATAAGAGTTTACGAGACTTTGAGAAAGTACACTCAGCAAAGATAACATATCTAGGAAGGTTTTTGTTTTTCTGTTTGTATTATGTTGTTGTTGAAATATGTTAGACTGTTATTTAGCATTTTTTTGTAAATGTTGGCAGAAGCATACACCTCCCCTACCACACACACGTGTATATTTATATATGTGCTTGAATCTATATGCGAATATATCATGAATGTGTATGCATATATATGTATTTGAATATTTATGCATATATATATATATATATATATATATACACGCACACACACA
>NC_068997.1:26100096-26104073 GCF_001194135.2 Octopus bimaculoides
TATATATATATATATATATATATATATATATATATATGTATGTATGTATCTGTTGCCACCTTTCTTTATTGAGTCTTGTCGCACACTTAGTAACTCTTTCACTTTCTCGCATCTTCTCGCATCTTCTCATTTTCTCCACCTTTTAATTAGCCATCATCATTTAATTACTCTTTACACTCCTTTTCACTCACCCTACTCGTCGCCCTTGCTGTCTCCCCTTTCTTATCTTTCTCATTTACGCTATACTTACAACATCCCTTATACTTACAACTTCATCTCTATCTCTTATGTTATATTTGCCACCCCACCTCTCTCTCTCACACATACACACACACTATTTTTCTCTCTCTCCCCCTCAAAACCCTTTTTCACACTCTCTTTCGCTCCATCCCTTTGATGATGGTAATCGAAAATACCTAAAATTCTGTTCTTAAAGGTATTCTTGAATTACTAGGTTTTAACTAATTTTAGCAAAAGACCAAGAATTTTGAAGAGGGAGTCTAGTCTAGTATATCAACCCCAATTCTTAACTGATACTTTATTTTTACAATAAGGGCAAAAGGTAAAGTTGACCTCTGCTTGATCAAAACTCGAGACGAAAAGAACCAGAAAAATGCCGCTAAACATTTCATTCGTCTTGTGATCTTGTGATTCTGCTAAGGCGTTGTGTTTCTGCGAAATGTTTCTAAATTTTGGGACAAGGCCCGGAGTGTTAGGGGAATAGAATATTCACTTACATCGATCCAAAATCACAACTGGTACATCCGTTCGTCGACCCAAAAATAGGATGAATGGCAAAGTCGACGCATGTGAGAATTGAACTCAAAACGAATAGAGTAAGAAGGCGCACTGCTAAACAATTTATCCTTTCTGGTAACGATTCTGCCAACTCATCGCCTTTGTGCAAAGCCTTACTAATATACACACTCTCTTTATAGCAGACACAAGAAGAAAAAAACAAATTACTAGATCGATATAACATAGGAAATCACAAGGAGCAACTTAACATATAACTAATGAAAAGATAATTCAATCATAAATTAACCAAATGTAATATGACTGAAACACAAATACACCATTCAACCCTCGATAACACACCGAGAATGTAACAGATTATTTGGATGCATCAATCGAGAATCAAGTTTTCATAAGATACTTGTGAGATATGTATGTAAGTTGGTAACTTCCTGAAGTAAATGCGCTTGCAATCTGATGAAGCCCACGTTTAAAAACACTGCAGTCAAGGTGTGAAGGCAGAATGAAGCATAAACTGCGAATATAAGCTTTAGTTGATATGGTTTTTGTAAAGAAATGTTTCATGTCGAAACTAAAGCACGAATTGAACAGGATGATTTCGTTAGAGATATGTAGTCTTGATTATTACACCGTGGTGTCATCCAGGAAATGTGGGTTCTTGTCCACTCGGATATGTATATATTTATGATATTATGGTTTGTCTACGTCAAGTTTATATATGTGTGTATGTATATACACATACACGCACACACACACACACACACGCACACACACAAATATATTCTTTTCTACTCTAGGCACGAGGCACGAAATTTTTGGGGAGGAGGCCAGTCGATTAGATCGACCCCAGTACGCAACTGATACTTAATTTATCAACTTCGAAAGGATGAAAGGTAAAGTCCACCTCGGCGGAATTTGAACTCAAAACGTATAGACAGACGAAATACCGCTAAGCATTTCGCCCGGCGTGCTAACGTTTCTGCCAGCTCGCCGCCTTACACACATAAATATATAATCATTATGAACTTTCAGCTTCCGGATATTATTTCCTGGCTTCCTGCAATTTCTATAAATATTTATCCTTATCTATGTATCTATGTATATCTATGGTATATTTATATATCTTTATTCTCTCGTCAACATTTTGTATAAATATGCTATGAATTGGTTTGACGCTTTGCGACTGCTGTCTATCTTTTTCTCTATGAGATATATGTGTACACACAGACAAGCTGTTTAATGATGTGTTTGTTCGTATGATGAAATCAGCAGTTCAATAATGTTCAATATATTGATTAAATAAAAAAAATGACTACAGGTTTCTAAATATATTTTGATAACCTGTTCTAATTGGATCAAAATAATCGAGGTAAAACCTATAACTCGTTACACCGTGTCACCCTGAAAGTCAACGATAATTACGTTAAGAGTACAAGCAATTTCGGAATACTCAAGCCGCTTTAATTCAGTGAGCTGAAAATTCAGTTGATCAAACGACTGAATCCTCCTCGATAAACGACGAAGAACCTTCAGTCCGTCTATGCTAGGTAAACGTCAGTTTCTTGAAAGTCTATTTAAATCCGATTTTATGGCTCAAAGCTCGAGATATGAAACTTTCAAATTGGTCCCGCCTAGTGTATATACGTATGCATGTGTATCTGTGACGTATGTGTATGTATGTGTGTGAGCGCAATGATAAAGATATTTATATACTATTCATCGTTAAGGACCGACACGTATACACACTCTCACACCCATACGGTGTTTTTGTGAAGCTGAAAACAATTTAAACGTGAATAGATTCAATTAAATACATCGCCCCCTCCTAACTACAACAATGTGTAAGCTGCATGTGTTTAATTAGCTATAACACTCGTACAAAGATACACACACGCACGCGCACGCACACTCACACACACACACATGCATATGTATATATTCATGTGAGTTTAATATATCTTTATACTTGTATAGAAGTGTTTGGTACACACACACATGTATATATATATGTGTGTAGAAATATGTGTGTGGTTGCGAGCATATTCATATATATTTATACACATACAGGCACACATACACACACACACATATATATGTGTGTATGTGTATACGTACATACTTTCTCAATGTGTTTGTACGTACGCGCGTGTGGTATGTACGCACTTACGTATATTGTAAAGCACCATACAACGTTTAGATACATAGAAGCATAAGGTAAAATTACAGATGTACTTATTTAATGAACGTATAAATAGTCTCAGTGTGGTTCTCTTCTCAGATGTGGTTCTCTTCTCAGAAAGAGGCCAAAACCTCTGGTTCAAGGACTGTATATAACTTTCCGTGGCATGATTGAATGCTTGAGAATCTTTCCTTCGCAATCACGAGGTGAAATTTTGATCCCAGTGTGTAGCATCTTGAGTAAATGTCCTTTTACACTATCCTTGAGTCGATTCGAGTCTCGCGATTTAAAACGGACGAATGGAAACAGCAAGAAAGCCCGCCGTATGGATTGCACTGGTAATTCAAATATCTAGCTTTGTCACACACTGTGTCGTGCTGATTCTACCCGAAAATTATGTTAGGGGTACGTACGTGACGTTTGAATGTTCAACATTTCAGCGACATTCAAGGTAAATTCCACGAGCAGACAATTGAGTTAGTTGGTCAACTACCAATATACTTATCTTCAACAACGACGAAGGTCCATATACTTCCTTTTTTTTTTCTACTTTTCATGGCAATAATTAATATATATAAGACTCATATGCGTAATTTTACCTGATATATCTTCTTATCTAAACGACATTTTGTGTTTCCATTAATTAATTAAACGTTTCGAACGCTTCTATGCCTGTTATGCTTATCAGACCATAGGATAATTTTCTTTTTTTATCCGAGTTTGTACATGCAATGAATAGAGATAAGCTACTACATTCTTGTCGATCAGGGAAAACTAGTAAGCGATCTCTGATGAAGCCGTAAAAAGTACTGAAACTAGCCAGGTCGATCTCCTTCTTTTCCAGCCGAAGACGAGGGGCGAAAGAAAAAAACATGTTGTTTAACACAGTGAATCTCATAATCACGGATATCAAGGCCGGTAATAAGTGCGACCACGACCACCACTGACAAAATATATTAATAAACGCTTTGTCACCCAAAGCGTGCGTGCATGTGTGTATGTATGTACATACACATTCTTATATATATATATATATACATAT
>NC_068997.1:26105863-26109603 GCF_001194135.2 Octopus bimaculoides
AAAAACCTATTTGTATATGCTCCACAAGGGAAAACAAGGAACATAGTTTACAATGAGGTGTTATAATCACAACAGCAAGAAAGTATGTACATGATCACCTTCTTTTACGAAACTTCATTGACTTTCATATATTTATATTGATATACATATATATATACGTGTGTTTGGGTGCGTGTGTGTATATACATCTCTATATATAAAGATGATGCGTAGTCTAGACGGCGTTTTTAGATTTCACTATTCTCTTTAACCCGGGCAACGCCGGGTATTTCTGCTAGTATATATATATATATGTAATCATACATAGACACTCATACACCTATGTATTCTTCCATGTACGTATCTCTTTATCAATGTCACTACCTATCTATCTAACCCTTTTATTCAGACACACACTCGCGCACACACACACAAACGCACACACACAAGCGCGCATGCGCGCGCGCACGCACACACACACACACACTATAGTAACAATTTGAAAACAACAATGATACGCCAGACAACATTCTTTGCTGTTGTGTTATGTTGCAAGCTCGGATTGACACATTCCTGTAATATATCTTGTACGAACGACCTACGTACCTCCGACCCGCCACTAACCAACTTCTCCCCCACCCCTCACTGTACCTTTCACACACCACTGCATACATTCCTATACCCATCACCACTACCTGAGCCGTCACCACCACCATTATTACTTGTTCACTAGTAGCTCTGTCACAATGTGGCAAACGGCTGCCTCTTACCTCTGGACATAGGTAGGCACTGACTGACTGACAGTAAAGCTACATGGAACCCACCCGAAACACTTCGGTTTGTGTTTGGGTGAGTGTATATGTGTGAAAAAATCTTGAAAAATGATACATGCATATGCATATGATACATATGGGAATATATGTGTGTGTGTGTGTATGTGTGTGTGTATATATATATATTTGTATATGTATGTATTTATGTACGTATTTAGGTATATATGCACACGTACATGTACATATATGTATATATATATATATATATATATATATACATATACGTATATATATATATGTGTGTATGTGTGTGTGTGTATGTATATGTATATATACGTGTGTATGTGTGAGTGTGCGCGTATACATATTTAGATATTCGGCTTCATTACGTATGCGTAACTTATGATGTGCATCAAAGGACTGTATTCGGAGCGTAGCCTCGTGTGTTACCGAATACTGAAACATATGCAACAGACGAAAGAGACGAAAACCAACTTGAAGCTCATATTCTTTCCTCTCATTACGCACACACACACACACATAAACGATGATTTGCAAATTCATTTTTAAAACGTTCTGGCAGATCCGAACGCAAATATGTCCGATCGATCGCTCTTGTTGATTTCTCGTTTTCCTGTGAATCGATTTTGATAAAAATTCTTTCCCACCTGGTTTTCCTACCATGACAACACCATTGTCGTGTTTTCATTATTCTCTATGACGTCCTTTCTTTTTATTTTTTTATTTCAGATTCTTCAGTTTTTGGGTGAACCACGCTAATAGCTTTTGACTGAAAATAGCTCATCTATTTTCATTTTTTGTTTTCAGTAAATAAAGGGTAATGATACATATTAAGCATACACTGATAATATATTTAACAGAAAACCATAGTAATATTACAACATTTATTGACATAATGAATTATTTAGCCACATGAGCGTCATTTCGACGGATAACTTCAAAAACACTATGAGTCATGGAATCTGTCAATTTCATAATAGTAGAATGTTGAACTGCCCTACTGCAGTTTTAATGGTCGCCCATAAAACATTTTTCGACGTAAATTGGTGTCCATCGGCATAAACATCTTGTTTAATGATAGACCAAAGATTTTCGTTAGTCTTAAGATCCGGAGATGCTAGCGGCCACGCCATCAACCTTTCACCTTGTATGCCGTAAGGCTCTAGAAATGTTTGGTTGGTTCTAGCATGAATAAGAGATTCCTTAGAAGTGACAGCAGTATGTCGCCTAGCCAGGGATCCAAGATCTCCTTCAGGAGATTGCAGTAGGCGGCTGCGGTTACTTTAACCTCTTCAGGCTCCCTTACTGGACCAACAGGTCTGACCCCCAATGACACCAGACCACAACATGACTCCTCCATCTTGTTGTTGACGTCGTAAACGTTGATAACGCTCAGATCCAAAATAAACCCATTTTCCCATATCTTTGAAACATCAAAATTACGTAATTTCCACTCTCGAAAATATTTCTGCGAAATGTCATTTAAAAATTTGCATTTTGAAGAAAGTTACGAACAGACAAGCTCGAGAAGGACACAACGGCGTATTCTTCCTTGCTATCAACTTCATGTTTATGCACGAGTGTGTATTTATATGTGTGTGTGTATTTGTGTGGGGGTGAGTGTATACATGCATATAAGTATATATATTTGTGTGTACGTATTTGTTTGTTTATGCCTATATATGTGTACGTGTGTATGTATACATATGTATATATATATATATATATATATATATATATATATATGTGTGTGTGTGTGTGTGTGTGTGTGTGTGTGTGTGTGTGTGTGTATATATGTATGTATGTATGTATATACATGCATATATATATAAATGTATGTATACGCACATATAATAATAAACAAAAACACCAAAGCTCTGAATTTGCAGGTGACTAGCCCGACCCAGACAGGTAACATTTGAAACTCTTTACATAAGACAAGCTTGTCTCTCCAATATCCACAGGTGACATTCATTGCTCTATAATACCTACCTTTCATGTTTTATAGCTTGGTTGCTCTTTATTTATTTCCAATAAATATCAAAAAAACACTACAAATAAAACGACAAGTAAAAGCAATAAATAAATAGAAAGAAATATCAATCTCAATAAAAGCGCAGTGATGAAATATGAAAACGCCCCCTCCCCCAAATGCAAGCAAGCAAATAGAATTACATGTGTATGTGTTTGTGTATGTATTTATATATATGTATGTGATATATATATATGCATATATATCATGTGTGTGTACGCATGTATTTCTGTATAATGTATGCGTATGTATGCATATATATATATATATGTGTGTGTGTGTGTGTGTGTGTGTGTGCACGCGTTTGAACATGTTTGTCTATACATGTGTGTGAGTGTGTATATATTTTATATGCATCTACATGTATATATTTATATATTTATGTATATATGTATATTATATACGAATATATTCGTATGACATACATATAGCACGGGTGCGCCAAGTAACTGAGAACTAAATGAAACAGATATTAAATGGCAAAAAAGATATTTTCTTAAAAGTAATGTACATACATACTAATGGCCCATATTAGTCAATAAAATTACCATCGACTTTATAAATGGCCTTGACGGGATCATTTGAGTGACCGCATTTTTTAGATCCGATGTTTCTTCATTATATTTTTCATTGACGTCTTTGGAGCAACCTCAGCAGCACTCTGACTTTGTGGTAGGTTGGTTTGTTTTCTATGAGCATTTTGCTCGGCGTGCTGACGATTCTGCCGGCTCGCAGCCTCAACAATAATAACAACAACAACAAAAGCAACAACAACAATAACAGCAACACCACCACCACCACCACCACCAACAACAACAACAACAACAACAACAACAACAGGTATATACACACGCCAGAAAAGGTCACTGAAAACGAGAAAGCAACCATACTCTGGGATATGCCAATACACACAGATAGAGAAATTAAGGCAAATA
>NC_068997.1:26110245-26113451 GCF_001194135.2 Octopus bimaculoides
AATAAGACCCACGACTTATTATTTTTAAGCCTATTACTTATTATGTCGGTCTTAGACATGATAAAGATTCTGCCAGCTCGCCGCCTTAAAATAATAATAACAACAATGATGATGATGATGATGATGATGATGATGATGGTGATTTCTTTTTGTAAAATATGAAATAGTACCACGGTCAATGAAAAGAAACAAGAAACCTGTTTGAGGATAAAATAAAAATATAGAACAATGTATAGTAAAACAAAACTAAAAAAAAAACGGGGTAGAAATTAAATAATAATAAAAGTATAAACAAATATAAAACATTAACAACAAGGTATAGTAAGGTTAACATTAGGGAACAAGGTAGAAATAACAAGGAACAAGGTAACACACACACATAGATACACACATACAGGGACACACGCACAGACATACACATACAGAAAGACACGCATACTTGTTGAATCGAGATTAGCAATGAAACAAGTCCCTTTGACTTATTATTCCTGTCTTGCTTGTGATCTTATCGTCTCTTGACACAGACACATTCCTGGGAGTGTGGTGGTGGTAGTGGTGGTGGTGATTGTAGTGATCTTGGTGGTGGCGGTGGTAGTGGTAGCTTAGGAGTAGGTCAGACGTTGACCTTACCCCCCACTTCCTTTTACTCCATCTAACGACATATTTTTTGTACCTATTATTCTGTTACTGTGATTGAAATGGTGTTTGACTTACAAGCTAGTCAGGGTTGTAAGGTCTTTTGAGTTGATGCTGGAACATTCTTTATTCAGCCTGGAATTTTGTGAGTGCCGGAGTTGGTAGAATAAATTTCTATGCGTGACTTCTTCCCCATGGAATCTGCCGACATATTTGTCAGAGTAGGAAAACCACAATCGACAATGTTGAGTTTTATGAAGGCAGTAACAAAATTTCATTAACTCATCTACCCCATCGAATATGTCGATTTATTTGTAGGAATTAAGTAGCCTTGTTGACAATGTTAAATTTTATGAGGGGATAGAATAAATTCACTGATATACGAACTCCTATCAAATCAGACAATATATTTGTAGGGATGGAAGCGCCATAGAATCAACGTTAAATTTTGTGTGAGGTAGAACGAAATTCATTGACTAACACATACCTTTCAAATCCGTCAATATATTTGTAAGATATGTACGAGTCGTATTGTCATGGTCAAATCTTGTGAGGAGGTAGAACGAAATTCACTGAGTTGCCCATGTCTTTAAAATCTGTCAATATATTTCTAAGGGACGAGGAAGCCATATTGCCAAAGTTGAATTCTGTGAAGGAATAGGCCAAATTATAATATTGTCTTACTTCGATTAAATATAGCAATATATTTGTAAAGAATGTGGGAGCTATACTGACAGCATTAGATTTTGTGTGGGCGCCATGTTGACAACGTTAGATTATGTGTGAGATTAGAACAAACTTCATTACCTGGTGATCTATCACCAACCCCATCGAATCTGTCTATATTTGTAGGAAAAGAGGGAGACATGTGGACAATGTTAGATTTTTGTGAGGCAGGGTAGGACAAGGACTCTCCAAACCGAACCAACTGGCAGGTGAACCATAGGCCAGAATGGTTGGATAATATCCATAGCTTCAGTTGGTCACGCTTAGGAATCCAACCTGGCAGTTTAATGACGACTGCGTCGGCTTGGACCCTACGGAGGTGTTTGAAGACTCTGTCCCCATGATCCTTCCGGGAGTATTAGGAGGAGAAAATGGATGGATAGATGAAGGGAAGGAGGGAGTTAAGAGATGGAACGAAATTTCTTTGACCGACCTATCTCTATCCAATTTGTCAATATATTTCTAGGCAGGTGGGGAGCCCTATCGTCAAGATTTAAACTGTAGTTAGGCCAACAACGTATCGGGTTATGTTACTAGCAGTTTTGTATTGACCATCCCAAATATCAATAGATTTAGAGACGTCATTATATTAGCATTCAGCCGCTTTTAATTTCATCAATAATACAGATGAAGCAGGGACGGGTGAGGAAGTTTTAGAGAGTTTGGTAGGAACAATGCAAAAGAAATTTTAATATATGCAAAAGACTTTGCTGAGCACGAATACATTCACAAACACGACCGAGACAGCAGTTGTGTTCACAAATGAATATGCCAACACTTTGCCGTGAAAACGAATAAGAAATTCTATGAACATGCACCAAACACGATACATGGCAACGATCTGCCCATACTCATCTGAGACACGCCTGGCTATACCAGAAAGGAGATTACGGTAAACCAGCCGAATAATTATTATAGACAGGAATTAAAATATCTGTGCTCTTACGATTACGATGATGACGGTGGCCATGATGATGATGATAATGATGGCAATTTGAACTCACCATTTAAAGAATGTAATGAAATACTGAAATTTAAAGGAATGTAATGTATACAATGACGATGATAATTATGTTGGCGGTGACGACGACGACGACGACGACGACGACGACGATGATGATGATGATGATGATGATGATGATGACCTGGTCTGGATGAACAAATCCAGTCAGAACGAGGCAAAATAAGCGATAAACCGTTAGCGATGAAAGAAAAAACAGGGCCAAACGACTGGGTGCATTGAAATGAATATCCACCATTCCTGCAATTCAAATGTCGGCCGTTTGATATATTTTCTGAAACTATACACCATGTTGATCATTACGCTCTCACCAAACACTTAGCACCGACCAAATATTCTTGAAGGACACAATAACACAAAGACCCTCTATGTACGTCTAGTCACACAATTTCAAATCCATAGGGGGAAAATATCTCTGCTGTGCTTCTCATATGAACCTGTTTCAGAAAATTTTTTAAATGTGAAAATAGTATGGAGCATTATAGGCGCAGGCGTGGCGGTGTGGTAAGATGTCTGCTTCCCAATCACATGGTTCCGGGTTCAGTCTCACTGCGTGGCAACTTGGGAAAGTGTCTGGTAGTCTAGCCCCATGCCGACCAAAGCCTTGTGGGGGATTTTTGTAGACGGAAATTGAAAAAAGCCCGTCGCGTTTGTGCGCGTGTGTGTGTGAGTGTCTTTATCTTCCACCATTACTTGACAACCGGTGTTGGTGTGTTTACGTGCCTGTAACTTAGCGGTTCAGCAAAACTGTGAGATAAGAATGAGTTCTAGACTAAAAAAAAGTACTGGAGTCGATTCATATATATATATATATATATATATA
>NC_068997.1:26115329-26115982 GCF_001194135.2 Octopus bimaculoides
CATATACACACACACACACATATATATATATATATATAAACACACATATATATACATGTATATATACATGTATATAGAAACAAACACATATACATGCATACGCACACACACACACAAACATACACACGTATGTATATATATATATATATATATATAAAATACGTCTATATAAAGACACGCCTATGCATCTATGATCCTTGCATACATATATGTGTGTGCTTACACTAACACTTCAAAGCGCTTAGTTTTAGAATGGTGGCAGCTGATGAAGGAAATGTTCTCTATGTGGCCTGTGTGTTTTCTGTGCTCTGTTTATCATTTTGTCCACGTTCTTTTGCAACGCCCTGTACCCAGATATGCATCTATATATGCATGTATGTATATATGCATATACTGACACACACATATATATATATATAATCTACATATATGTAGGTGCATAGGTGTATATATGTATATATGTGCATTTTAATGGTGGCAGCTGATGAAGGGGATGTTTCTATGTGGCTTGCTTGTTTGTTGCACCTTGTTTACCATTTTGTCCTTGTTCTTTTGCCACGTCATGTACCCAGTTATGTATCTATATGCACATGTAGATGAACGTATATACATACATGTACATATATATGCATATACTCATATATTGTATATAT
>NC_068997.1:26120522-26121452 GCF_001194135.2 Octopus bimaculoides
ACATACACCGACACGCATAGATGCATACAAGCATAGATATTCGTATATAATTACATACATAAGTAGATTAAATGCGTGCGTAGAAAGATATGCATACATGGAATACTTACCTTCATATACCAAATATACATACATAAACACATGCACACACACACACATAAAGACACACATCCAAACATACACGCATATACATTTATACGGCCGCTTACAGAGGTTGTCCTGTTATATGATCTCGCTCTCTCTCTCTCTCCCACACTCTCTCCGTTCTCTCTCTCTCTCTATTTTTCTTTCCTAATACATATGTGTGTGTGTGTGTGTGTGTGTGTGTGTGTGTGTGTGTGTGTGTGTGTGTGTGTGTGTGTGTGTGTGTGTGTGTGTGTGTGTGTGTGTGTGTGTGTGTCCGTGTCTCCTTTCTTTCAGGATGAAGTCATCCTAGGTGAACGACATAGCTCTGGTCGCTTCACTGCTCACCGGAACTGGCAGGCCAGAGTCTTTTATGTGGCAGCCATTGTAACATCTGCATTTCTCAACACTCACTCTACGGAACATTCTGGAATAACAATTTATGTATTACCAGAAATGATGGACTTTCATTTCGGCTTTAATTCATTCTTCTTCTTGTAGTTTCAAGGAGTGCTGTTGCTTGTGTATGTCTATATGTGTGTGCCCGCGCTCGCACGTGTATTTGTGCATACGTACGTGTACGTATATATTCATGCATATATATATATATATGTGTATATGTAAGAAAACTACATGTACGTGTGTACATACATAGATATACACGCACAAATATACATACACACATATGTATGTATATATGTGCGTGTGTGTGTATGTGTAAATGGATATATATATGTATATGTATATGTATATATATATATATATATATATATATATATATATATATATATATATATATATATATAT
>NC_068997.1:26122083-26122499 GCF_001194135.2 Octopus bimaculoides
TATATATATATATATATATATATATGTATGTATGTATGTGTGTGTGTGTGTGTGTGTGTGTGTGTGTGTGTGTGTGTGTGTATAATCCATCCTCAGTATAGGAAAGCTCTCCATATCGTCTCTCCAGGGATCGGTTTCTGTATGGCTTAACAAATTTAGCAAATGTGATACACATAAGACCCAGTGGAATTGGAATTAGGGATCTATTGCCGGCTGACTTTTTCCAGTCTTGTGGATCTGATCTCAAGCAGCGCCTTTAAATACGAACCTATGGGCCTGACAGCAAGTACAAGCTACTCCCAGTTCAATGCCAAGAGAAATCAACGCAGTTACTGAGCTGTATATAACGGGTAGGACGAACGATGCCACTACATATATATATGTGTATATATATATATATATATATATATATATAT
>NC_068997.1:26123033-26124702 GCF_001194135.2 Octopus bimaculoides
AACCGGAAACTGCATGACTACAAAGTGAGATTATTACCAACACAATCTTCGCCCATTTAACGTTTTATTTTTCATTTTTAATATTTCGCAGTACTTAGGCGGCGTGCTGGCCGAAACGTTAGCACGCCGGGCGAAATTCTTACCGATATTTCGCTTGTTTTTACGTTCTGAGTTCAAATTCCGCCGAGGTCGACATTGCGTTTCATCCTTTCGGGGTCGATAAATTAAGTACCAGTTGCATACCGGAGTCGATCTAATCGACTGCCCCCCACCCCAAAATTTCGAGCCTTTTGCATAGAATCGAAAAGAATATTTCGCAGTGCTAAAGCGGCGAGCCGGCAGAACCGTCAGTGCGCCAGATTAATTGCTTAGCAGCATTTCGTTCGTCCTTATGTTCTGAGTGGAAATTCCAACGAGCTCGACTCTGCCTTTTATCCTTTAGAGATCGATATCTGTGGAGCAGTGGGTTCGATGTCAATGATTTACCGCTCCCTCCTCTGAAACTAGCAGCCTTGCGTCAAATTTTGAAGCCTATATTTCGCAATGCTAAGTTAGCAAACTGGAAGAATTGTTACTTCACCGAGGGAAAAAAATGCTTCCGACTTCACGTTCAGAGTTTAAATACCGCCTGGGTCGACACAATAAGTATCTGACTTAGAAAATAGATACTGCAAGGCGGTGCTTCAGTTTGGCCGAACAAAGCCTTATGAGTAGATTTGGTAGACGGAAACTGAAAGACGTCCGCCTGAAATTTGGAGGATGGGATGCTACAGCATGGCCGCAGTTAAATGACTGAAACAAGTAAAAGAATAAACACAAATATACATACGTACGTGTGTGTGTGTGTGTGTGTGTGTGTGTGTGTGTGTGTGTGTGTGTGTGTGTGTGTGTGTGTGCCTTCGTGACTCGCGCACCACAACTTGTCAACCGGACTTGTGTTTGTGTTTGTGTTGTTCCATGTAACTTAGCAGTTCGGCAACAGAATCCGATAGAATAAATGCCAGGCTTAAAAAGAAAAAGAAATACTGGAGTGAATTACTTCGACTAAAATCCCTCGAAGCGGAATCCAAGCATGGCCGCAGTCCAATGATTGGAGCAAGTAAACGGTGAAAGGTAAAGGTTATGTCGTGTCACTGATCGGCCTACAGCTATGCTGAGGCATCGCATTGAAGAGTTTAGTAGAACAAATTGACCCCTGTACTTCTTACTGAACTTTGGTACTTATTTTATCGGTGTCGTTTTTCCGAACCGCTAAACACGTGGACGTAACAAACCAACACCGGAGGGTGGGGAGAAACACCAATATAAAAACACACAGACACAAAATTACACCAACACACGTGTGTGTGTGTGTGTGTTTCTCCTCTTGATTTCTGTGGCGGCGGGAGAGGGAGTGCTAATCGATTAAACTTGGCCTTATTGCTCGACAGGTACTTATTTTATCGACCCCCAGAAGGATGAAAGGCAACGACGAAAGATAATTTGGGGATTGCCAGCAATGTGACTAACAGTTTGAGAAGTGACATGCGCGAAACTCCCCGCCATAGATATAGTCACAGTTGTAACTTTCTGACCGATTGAAAATATTGCACACACACACACACGCACACACACACACAAACACACATTTTATATAATTTGTGTGTGTGTGTGTGTGTGTGTGTGTGTG
>NC_068997.1:26124712-26125075 GCF_001194135.2 Octopus bimaculoides
GTGTGTGCATATATGTTTATAGCAGGTGTCTCTTGCTATTTAATCGACGACATGCAATATTTAATATATCAAAGGTTTTTAAATGAAGTTGGCTACGGAGTACGTGGACCCCTTTTTTCTCCCAGCTGTCTCTCATAAAATGCATAAAAGATTAATATTAAAATCGCATTTGTTATATGCATTCGTTTATATATAACTCAGCGGGAATTGCATGTTCTGCATACATGCAGGAAATGACATTGATACACGTATACATACACACACACACGCACATATATATATTACCATACATGACAATAACATGTATACACATACACATATGTGTGTGTATATGTATATATATATATATATATATATATATAT
>NC_068997.1:26125525-26126289 GCF_001194135.2 Octopus bimaculoides
ACATATTGCTTCTTCATGCTTGGCTATTATTCCATCAAATACTTTTGCCGAACTACTCAATTACGGTGACGTAAACAAACACCTGTTGTCAAGCGGCGTGGAGCGGGAGACAAATATACAATCACAAAGACATCTTTCACACAAACACACACTCACACACCTTCACATACACATATATCTACATACATTCGACGGGCTTCCATGCAGTTTCCGTCTACCAGATTCATTCGGAAGACGTTAGTTGGTCCATGACTATAGTAAAAACACACTCGCCCTAGGTACAGTGTACCGGGGCTAAACCAGAACCCACGTGCTTAAATATTGCTTCTGATTTAAGCTGTATGTCAATAATATTGAGCGAGATTAAAAGAGATTTGATCTAGAAAAGCTGGAATGAAATATTGACATCAATGAGATTTGACCACATGATATGAGTGAGAAGAATTATTACAAGGCGTTTCTCTCTGGCGCTCTAACGATTCTCCCAATTCGTCTTAGATGCCAATAAAATAGACATAAATAGGGACATATATGTACCTTTTATCTTTTGTTTCAGGCAGTAGTCTATGGCCATGCTGGGGCACTGCCTTGAGGAACTCTGTGTCAAATGGATCGACCCACGTAGTTTATTTTAAGCCGGGTACTTAATTTTATCGCTCTCTCTAAGTTACAACAGGGTATACACACCAGCACCGGTTGTCAAGTAATGGAGGAAGACCCAGAAACAGACACAAGAAGAAAACACCCACTAACACGCATATATA
>NC_068997.1:26126582-26129171 GCF_001194135.2 Octopus bimaculoides
TATATATATATGGAGAGAGAGAGAGAGAAAGAGAGAGAGAGAGAGAAAAAGAGAGAGATTAGATAGATAGATAGATAGACAGATAGATACATACATACATACATACATGCATACATGCATGCATACATATTTAGATAGATAGATAGATAGATAGATAGATAGATAGATAGATAAGAGGAAGAACCACCAGGTGGCTTCCTAATATGCTAGAGATAGACGCTAAATCCTCTACCATATTAGGAAGCCACTTGGTGGTTCTTGCACTTATTTATATATTTAAATATAATTTATAGTCCTCTACAGTTTTTAAGTATGCTGGCCACTGGTTTAAATTAATATTATCTAATAATATTAATGTGTACCCACATTATTTAAATTTTATATATGTAGATATATAAATATATACAAGCACACACATACACACAAACAACATGGATACGGGCACATATACATGTGTATGTATGCATACATATGTGCCAGTGTGTGTGTGTGTGTGTGCGTATGTGACGATATACCTACCTAGTACACTTATATGCAGAATCAAATTTATACGTTTTTAATCACAGTCACACACGCACGCTCAGAATTAATGTAGCAAGAGATATGTAAACATACGTACATACAGAAACACATGCACATATATAGAATAACAAGGAGGCTATACACACACATACACACATACACATACATTTGTTCACACAGACACATGCATATACACGCACACAGTCGCACGCGTGCATATATATACACACATGGATATGAACACATGGATACACACACACACACGCATATATATACATGCATATATATGCACTCATACATACATAGAAACTCTAACGAACATTTACACACACGTGCGCGAATGCAAAATCACACGCATATAAGAATCTAAACACACACGCATGCATATACACATACGCACACACACACACACACACACGCACACACGCACACACCAGCTCGCACATACACACATAGAAATATACACACGCATACATATATAAATATGCACACACACACACACACACACACACACACACACACACACAGGAATATGTACACACACAGAGGCATATGCACACACGCACGCACTTACACACGTAGATATACACACGCACACGTCTATACATATTCTAATAGTTCGCTTTACCTTTCATCGAACCAAGTATGTCTCTCTTTCTCCCTCTTTGCCTCTCTTATGTGTGTGTGTGTGTGTGTGTGTGTGTGCGTGAAAGTGTGTGTGTAATGTCATGATTGACAACCTGAATAAATAATTCAATAATAATGAATTATAGAATCAATGTCAAATTCTTGTGACATGAAATATTGTGCTTTATATATCTTTCTATCTCTCCTTTCTTTTCTTCTCTCCCTCTCTTTCTCTCTTTCAGTCAAAAATATCTTTCTTTCTTTCTTTTCTTTATTCCTTTGCCTCTGTCTATCAATCTCTATATCCTCTCTCTACCTACCTATCTATCTATTTATCTATCTATCTATCTATCTATCTATCTATCTATCTATCTATCTATCTATCTATCTATCTATCTATCTATCTATCTATCTATCTATCTATCTATATACTCTCTTACTTTACTCTCTACTATTTATCTTTCTGTATATCTTCTCCTGCAAACTGCCATCTCTCTCTCTCTCTCTCTCTCTCTCTCTCTCTCTCTCTCTCTCTCTCTCTCTTAGACACGCACACACATTTATATACATATATATGTATATATCTATTACACACAGCGTATCCATTACATAACTACTCATTGATTTAACCCTCTGTTTTCGTATAATTCTAAGTCTCTCCTTGTTTATCTTGGTATTTGGATTGCATTCCATTTCACTGAGCCCTTTACTAAAAATACATGCCCCCCCCCATAAAAAAAACGTTATTATATCTAACATGTTTGTGTGTGTGTGTGTGTGTGTGTGAGAGAGAGAGAAAGTCTGCGTGTGTATTTGTTTTCTTTCGTATCTATCCTTTTTCGCTATGCTATACATCTTGCCTTTCTCTCCATCTTTGAATATGGCCTCACATTCATGACTCTAAGTCTACATTGACTGAGCCTGCCTCTATGTGCAACTGACCAATATGTCTGACAATCTGTTTGTAGCTTTAATACAATAGAAATACATCCATTGGTTCCACCAGATGGGTTTAAAGACTAGATTACTCTAAGTGTACTGCCTCTATCTTACACGTCTGTCCTACCGACAAACAAAAAGGCAAATAAGTTATAATACGAGAGAACCATATCCATTAGTTTCACCAAATGACTTCAATCACCGAACTACACCAATTCCATATCGTTTCAAAACTGTAATAAGTTGATTTTACAAGGATTATAAAGAATTTGATCCCATTATTAAATCATTAAAAGCGGTGCCCCCTGCATGGCTGCAATCCAATGAGTGAAACATGTAAAAGAAAACATGACTAACTGAATAAAAAAAGAATAAAATAAACAAGTGTATATCATCGTTCACATACAACAAATGATCACACTTCCACTGGATATCCGGTTTCCTATGCTATTCTATCTGATTATCTATCGTAAGATATCCAAACGTATCTCTTATCTTTGA
>NC_068997.1:26131610-26135465 GCF_001194135.2 Octopus bimaculoides
ACAACTATATCTGGTCTATTTGCCTTAATTTCTCTATCTGTGTGTATTGGCATATCCCAGAGTATGGTTGCTTTCTCGTTTTCTGTGACCTTTTCTGGCGTGTGTTTATACCATCTTTTTTCTGTTGTTATTCCATAGTGTTGGCATAGCTTCCAGTGTATATAGGTCCCAGCTCTGTCATGTCTGTGAATATATTCCTTCTTAGCTAGGACTGGGCAGCCAGAGATATTATTATTATTATTATTATTATTATTATTATTATTATTATTATTATTACAACTACAACAACAACAAGAAAAATACAAAACTGTGTTGTATATATGATGCAATAGATCTGTTCGATTAGGAATGACTTGAATCCAAACATGATGTTCAAGAATTCATCTGAATAAAAATGGGATCGTCTGAGGAAACGGTTTTGATCATGAGTATGCTAGACCAGGGCTTAGCTTTGTGTTACACTGCCATTAATAACAACAGTAACAAGATACTGGCGGAATAAATCCTAGATACAGTTATGTCCGAATTTAAGATTGGATGGACACGGCTAAAATACCTTTGGTGCTAGGTTTGCACGACGGGAGCTCTAACCTGTTGAATAATGACGTCTCAGATACACTATACCTGAATAAAATACTGGGTGGTTATAGTCGGAAGTACGTTGATCATAAGAGCTTTGACCTAGGTCTAAATAAAATGTTATTAATTATGTCCTAAATTCACTGTCGTGTGTTCATAGCTAGAATCACTTCGATCATAGGTTTCCATCTCAAGAGCTCTGACTAATGGCGAAGCGAAATATTAATAACGATGTCCATGATTCACTATGACTGAATAAAAGAGAAAGCGCAAAATTTCTCACGGATCTCAATGGTTGCGGACTGAAGATCTAACCACAATCTTCTGAATCGCAAATGGACGTGTCTTCACCACGATATTAACAACAATCCGTATTCTCCTCCATAGGGTTATAAACATATTTACTTTAAAATAGGTCAATAGGTCTTTCATGCGCCCCAGGGATCAAAACGCCGGAGCTTAATCCTGTTTTCCATGGTATATAAATGGCTGAGATCACAACCACCCCCATCCCTGGACGGGACGCCAGCCCACCGTAGAGTTAACTTCCCAACTATTGCTGGAATTTGTTTACAGCTGAGTGAACTGGAGCAACGTGAAATGAAGTGTTTTGCTCAGGAGCACAACGCATCATTTGTTCTGGGAATCGAAACCATGCCCTTACGATCGCGAGTGCAACACCTTAACTACTAAGCCACACGCCTTCACTTAAAATTTTAAAAAACAACAACAAAATCGAAATAAAACAAAGGAAAAAAAAAACGAAAGAGAAAAAAATCAGGTAACAAGCTATACAGAGTTATCTGCCCGGATGAGTGAATGAGAAATAAATTATACAGCGGCCATGCTATATGCTCTCTTAACCAACGCTTGACATAGTCGAACGTAACGCTTCATACCTCTCACTTTACATGGTTTTCTAAGAATTTTTTCTTTCATTTTGCTTTTTACTTTATAATTTTTCTTCTTCCACTTCTGTCTTCTGATAATATGATTCTTCTGCTTCTTTACCTTCTTCTTCATCGTCGTCTCCTTCTTTCTTATTCTTCATTTCACTTCTATATTCTCTATTCTTTCTTCTTTTCTGCTTCTCCTATATTTGCTTCTTCTTGGTTTCTTCTTCTTTTTCTCTTTCTTGATTCTTCTTGATTCTGCCTTTTTTTTGTTATTTATTCTTCTTTGTCTCATTTTTCTTTTTTTCTTCCTTACCTTCGTGGAACATGGTTGAAGAATTTGACATCCACCACCAAATGTCTCTACTCTCCCCCCTCTCTCTCTCACTTTCTCTTTTTTTCTCTCTCACAATCAGCTGCTCTGTACAGTAACAAAAAATTAGTTGAGCCACTCATTTTTTTTTTTTTTTTCTCTTAGACAACCACTTCCACTCTTTTACACTTGAAGAATTTTACCCCCGAGGTCTTGGTTGTGTATGGCATATTTCGATAGTGAATGTCGTTGTGGGATGATGGTGATGATGATGATGATGATGATGATGATGATGGTGACGACGATGAAGATATCTTTTATCCACACTGCTCTACCATTTCTGATATTCTACGAATTTCCTAAAAATTCTAATAACACCGGCAACAGCAACAATGATAATTAAGATTTATTTGTATATTTGCTGCAAAAAAGAAACAGCGAAAACAAAAACAAATATCAATAGTCCCTATCAAGGTATCTCCACAGTGTTTCACGAAGTCGGAGGTGGGTGGGGCGAGGAAGGACCAGTAGACTATATCGATACAATATTAAACTAATATTAAGGCGGCGTGATGGCAGAATCGTTAGAACGCCGGGCAAAATGCTTAGCAGCATTTAGTTCGTTTCTATGTTTAGGTTCAAATTCCACCGAGGTGGAAGTATCAGTTGAGCACTAGGAGTCGAGGAATCAACTTACTCTCCCCCCACCCGACCAAAATTTCTGGCATTGGGCCTAAATTTGAAACTATTATTTGACTAGTATTGACTATTAATAGTTCTGCTAGATATGGCAACCATTTTTCTACACATGGAACATAAAATAGCACCACTCGTACTACACACTTTCTGCGCAACTTACGCAAGTCTTATCTTGTATAATCATCACCCAGTATAATAATGTAAACCACACAATTTATTGTACACAATCACCACACATACTCTACGCAATCACCACCCAATGCTACAACGCAAACTATACAATACATAACTGTCACAGTAACCAACTGATACTACGGCACAAACCACACAATACATACTCTGCACAATCACCACCAGTTACTATAACACAACCCACACCAATCATACCCTTCGCAATCACTACCCGATACTACACCACAAACCACACAACATATTGTACACAATCACCTCCCGATACTATAACACAAATCACACAATACATACCCTTCACAATCATCACATAATCAACACAACCCCTACAACACTAGTGGTTCTCAGCCATTTTTTATCTTTGGCCCCTTTTGATTCCTATTTTGTTCAACATAATATTCTTCAGATGGGTACGCCAACACTGCCGGACAAAATGGCAAACATCGGAATAAAAGTTTATGAACCTCTGCCCAGAATAAGCAGCCCATAATATTAAACTATACAACAAACACAACACATACAAAACAACGTTAAACTGCCACTCGAAAGTAAGTACCATCCGATAGCTTGTCCGACGCTTTGACTTGTTGTCTTACGTGCATATGTAGTCGTGTACGGACTCCGGCACCTTCTCAGCATGCGTATCTTCGATCCAGTGACACATCCGAGATGTGACACCTGAAGAAAAAAAGGACAGCACAGGTATCGGTAGGTATACATTCTCAGCTGAGTTGACAGAAGCAACGTGAAATGAAGTGCTTTAGTCAATGACACAATGCGCCGCCTGGTCTGGGGATCGAACACATGTCGTTATATTGGCGTGCCGAACATCATAACCACTAAGCTAGCCGTCTTCATGGAAACACCAACACTACCCATCGACAAAATACATTTCATATTATTTATATTTTACAGAACAAAACGTTAAAAAAAAACCTAAAAAGAAGAGCAGTAACAAAAATTCGGTTATATATTTTTATATATTATATATTTTATGCGCGCGCGTGTGTGTGTGTGCAAAAAATACAGATACGGTGCACAGAGTATCACGTTCGTAAAATACATAGTTGCACATTTTTTGGAGAAGCGGTGTGCAACCGGTGGTGCAGCATAAATTCACATGAGATTGTTGAGGGCAGGATGATAAATATTAACTCCGCACATTTTGAAAACAAATGAATA
>NC_068997.1:26141360-26142641 GCF_001194135.2 Octopus bimaculoides
ATATATATATATATATATAACATGCGTATATATATATATAAAACATGCGTATATGTTAGCAAATCTGCGGGTTTATCTGTGTTGATATACATGCATAATCGATAGCATTTATCTCTGTGCGTAGAGACACAGATAAACAGAAAGTAAGGATACGGATAGATAGAAAAATGTAGAAAGACAGACAAATATCGATAGATATGGACAGCTCTATAATTAGATACAGAGAGATGTACACAAATACGTGTGCGTGCACATAGAGGAGACGTATGTACGGACACATGTGTGCGTATATGCGCACACGTGCACGTATTGCAACACCCACCCATGACCAATAACCGTACCGCCAACACACAAATTCATGCACACACATGATTCTATAGATACACTCAGACGACAGCTCGTTTAACACATGTCTGGAGAGATGTTTAATTCAAATCTCAATCATTGCTTGCATATATGCATAAATTACCCTGCACACATACATACAGTACATGTATGCGTGTATGCACGCGTATATATGTATATATGTGTTTGTGTGTATGTGTGAGTGCATATATACCCGGTGTATATATATATATATATATATATATACACCGGGTGCAGTGTATAAACTGTCGTCTAAATTATGCAAAAATTAATATAACACTGACATCTCATTTTAACAGATATATTTACCAAAATTACATTAAAAATATCTTGAAATACTAAAGAATAAATTTATTCAATAAAATCGTCATTGGCTTCAACCATGGCCTCCAGACGATTTCGAAGTCACTTGCAGCTATTCTGGACGGTCTCCTTGTTTAAGTTGGTGAATGCTGCCATAATCCTTGTCTTCGGTCAATCTTTGGTGTTACAAGTAGTTTTTTGGTTTCTCGCTCACTGCGCTCCACACACAATAATCAAGTGGAAGTTAGGTGGCCAGATGTTTGGGGTGATGTGGTCGCAGAAACTATATGACAGCCATGACTAGGTTCTCCTGCTTGTGTGGCATGGTGCAGAGTCCCGTTGCCAGATATAGGGTCTTCCAGCAGCCACCCTCTTCAACCAAGGCAGCACTACCTCCTCCATTCATTTGATGTAGGCCTCCATGTTGAATGTGAGGCTGTGTGAGAAGATGAATGGAGGTATAATGTCACCATCACTAGTGATCACTCCATGATATTGACTGTATGTGTTTGCTTTTTATCACTCTCGGTACATGTCCTCAGATTGACACCTAAACAGTCTGATGTATGTGTGTGTACGTGAGCGTGTGTGTGTGTTTATATATATATATAT
>NC_068997.1:26143895-26150507 GCF_001194135.2 Octopus bimaculoides
CCAGGCAAAATGCTTAGCGGCATTTCGTCCGTCTTTATGTTCTGAGTTCAAATTCCGCCGTGGTCGATTTTGCCTTTCAACCTTTTAGGGTCGATTAAATAAGTACCATTTGAACACTGAGGTCGATGTGGTCGATTATCTCCCTCCCCCCAAATTTCAGGCCTTATGCCTATTGTAGAAAGGATTATTATCATTATTATTATTATTATTATTATTATTATTATTATTATTATTATTATTATTATGAAGATGGTGAGCCAGAAGAATCGTTACCACGCCGGGCAAAATGTTTCTCGCCATTTCGTCCGTCTTTTGGAGTCGATAGAATAGAGTAGTAGGAGGGAGTCGATGAAATTGTCTTGCTCCGCCCAAGAAATTTCAGCTTTTGTGCTTATTGGAGATATGAGTAGTGCCGACACCCAAATGATTCTGTAAAGTGGCTGCAATTGATTTGTTAATCATTCTAGAAACATCTGTTTTTACGATTAGTTGAAACGTCAGTAGTTAGTTCTTGGATGTTTACAAAGAATTTACGTCAAAATACCCAAAGGTATTGGAGTTATTCTTACCATTTCAATACTTCAAAGGAATGAAAGTTCAATTTCTAGAATATATATTTCTTTTAATTTTCCATTGCGCAGTAATATTTTTTTCTAAATAAATCTGCAATATTGATAAAATTTGTAAAAAAAATATTTAATCGCAGGCAACGGTGGGTGGTTAAGAAACTCGCTTTACAACCATGTGGCATTGGGTTCGGTTCAACTGCGGTGGCACCTTGGGCAAGTTTCTTCCATTATTGCCCCGGACTGTATAGTGAATTAATTTGGTAGACGGAAATTGTGTGGAATCCTGTCATATAAAAATATATGTCAGCTTTACCTTTTGCTCCTTCGGCGTCGATAATATAAAGTACCAGTCATACATTGGGATCGAGTCTATTGACTGTTCCGCTCCGAACAAATCTTGGGCCTTGGCGCCTATGTTAAACTTAATTCAATGGAACTGATTTCCCTTAATGAAGAACTGTTAATAATGCCAATGATAATTAATTAATTAAATGGAGAAATTTAAGGATTGTTGCTCATAACTAATTATACGCCACCACAAGTAGTAGTAGTTGTAGTTGTAGTAATAGTTGTAGTTGTAGTAGTAGTGGGGAGAAGGAATTCTTGTTCTTCCTCTCATTTTGTTGATTATTTAATTGTAATTATTGTGTTGAGAAATTGAGTTTATGAAATGCATTAATAGTCCATAATTACAAAATTTACAGGGGACAGACAGACAGATAGATAGATAGAGAGTGAGAGAGAGAGAGAGAGAGAGAGAGAGAAATAAATTAATATATTTCAAGTATGTCGAGTTAAAAACGTATGTGACTAAATAAAAATATTTAGATATCTAAAAATATTAAAATTAATATACTTAAATCCAATTAAATTTAATGAAAGAACAAATGAAATTCTTGTAATAAATAAATAAAATATAGAATTTAGAAACGGTTGTTTAAAAATGCATTAGTTCTTTGTGCCGCGAGCCAGACAGATCGTTTTCATGCCGACCTTTGGACATGAGTGTTAAAGACTGGTTATTCTAAGTTCGGTTTTATTTTTGGCTGGTCTAACGTTAAAAATTTATGCTTGAACGTGTCTCTCCAAATATTATTTTAATTAATATCATGGCGGCGAGCTACCAGAAACATAAGCGCGCTGACAAGACGTATAAGTGGCATTTCATCCGTCTTTACGTTCTCAGTTCAGATTCCTCCGGGGTAGACTGCCTTTTTATTCCTTCCGAGGTTCGATGAAATGACGTATCAGTTGAGGAATGTGCTTCGTGTAATCGATTTATACCATCCTCCTAAAATTTCTGGCCTCATTGTAAAATTTGAAACCATTTAAGTTGGCGAGCAGGCAAAATCGTTAGAATGCCGGGCGAAATACACCTTCACGTTCTGAGTTGAAATTCCGCCGAGGTCGATATTGCCTTTCTTCCTTTCGGGGTCGATAAAATACGATATCAGTTTAGCACTGGCTCGATGTAATCGACTTATGCACTTCTTTGAAATTGCTGGCCAGAATTTGAAATCATTATCATCATCATCATCATCATCACCATCACCATCATCATCATCATCATCATCATCATTATTATTATTATTATTATTATTATTATTATTATTATTATTATTATTATTATTATTATTATTATTATACCTTGCACTATTCTCCCGCCTCTTTGTGTTCTGATTTCAAACCTACCGAGTTTATCTTCCATCCCTAAAGATTTTATTCATTCTTTCATTCCTCTTCATTTTCCCTGCTTCCGTACAAAAGAGCTTGTTCTATATTTTGCAACTGCCAATCCTACTTCTCTGTCCTGCCAAAATTACCGTTTCTAAAAATTGCAAAATGTACAAAAGCAAGACAACTCTTACCAGGAGAAGCTGAAAGTTTCTTGTCTTTAAGGCTGTGGCGAAATGCGTGATTCGAGGTTCAACCTTCTGGGGGTTTTTACAGGGCTTAGAAAAACTGAAGGACTGCTGCAATATGTGTGTGAATCTGAGAGGGGAATATGTTGAATAAAATCATAATTCATTGATCCTCCTGTATTTTCTTTTACCCAAAGCCAGGAACTTTTCAGTTGTCCCTCGTATATTTAACTTTTCAGAAAATGCTAGCTCTGATTCTTGCATGCTTCACCGTTAGGAAAAAAATACTTATTTGTATTCTTTGTATAACGGCAAGAAATCTTGCATGCTTGTTTGTCTCTCCTGAAAATTCGGGTTAGGATTCTTTCTGTATAAGACAGTTTGCATGTTTGGTTGTCTCACTTGAAGATTCTTGTCCGAAATCTTTTATATAAAAATGACAGCTTCCATGTTTGGTTGTCTACGAAATTCAGAATCAGATTCTTTGTATAAAATACAAGACAGCTTGCATGATTGGCTGTCCCTAAAAATTCCAGTTTGGATTCTTCATTTTGAAGTCAAGACAGCGTTTGTTTTTCATTTACTTCGAAAATCGAAGAACAGATTCTTGGTATAAAAGCAAAAATTCCTGGCAGGGGATGATGTGGGGGAAGAAATAATAACAAAACTATAAATAAATAAGATATACAAAAAATGTAAATAAATAAATAAATAAACAAATAAATAAGTAAATAGATAAATAAATAAATAAATAAATAAATAAATAAAGCAGTTGTGACGAATTCCAAAGAATTTATAAATATTGCAGATATGTCATCTTGAAAATCGTTTACCACTTCTCTTCAGGTTAGGTGTGGAACATATCTAAAAGTTTTTGTCTTTCTTTCCGTTACTCACACGTCACTGAAGACCGGGTCGTTGGATTTTCTTATGCCATATTCCTAGATATTCTTTGTTGATTCATATGATGTTTTTTTAATATCGCTTTTAATGTAATTTTAAGTTGCATCATTTGGTTTCTCTAGTTCTTAACTATATCAGCCACTAAAATCAGAAATGCACACTCATACATACACACACTTATGCATGCACACACATACACACATATACACGTGTGTATACTTATAAACATGTGCCTATATATATATATCTATATGCATACATGCGTGTGTGTAGTGTCTAAAGATATATATATATATATATATATATATATATATATATATATATATATATATACACCCACATATTTATGCATATATATACCCATATGCACATATATATACAAATGCATATAGATAGATAGATAGATAGATTGATAGATAGATAGATAGATAGATAGATAGATAGATAGATATAGATATATGTATATCTGCGTTTATGTATATATGTATTCATGCATGTATGTGTGTATTCATGTATGTGTGTGTGTGTATGTATGTATATGCATATGTATGTTTGTGTACGCATATACCCACTCGTATATGTGTGAGTGTACACTCTTGATTATAGTAGCTGGTATAGATAAGAGTTACACGAACCAAATTATGCAAATTCAAATTATATGAAGAACAGATTTAAAAAGCCTGAACACAAGTCAACAAAGAATATCCAGGTGTATAGTATTAGAAAATCCAACGACTCAGTCTTCAGCGGTGCGTTAGTAACAGATAAAAATCTTTTACCCCTGTTCCCCACCTAACCTGAATTTCTGCAATATTTATAAATTCTTTGGAATTCACCATGACCACTCCAGAAAAGAGCAAATGGAGAGACTTTTTTCAAAAACGAGGAGGTCAGAAGCGGAGCAGCCCAGTGCTTGGTGTCTCTCAACCCCTGCGAGCGATGACCGAGTTTGCTGAAATACGTCGCAAGCTTGCTGACGAACAGAATCGCCAACCAAGTCCTTAAAAAGAACCCCCACGTGCGAACGACACATGTGACACCCAAAGATGAAAGTGTCTCTAGACGATCGACAGATAGACGCTGGTAGACCTGCAATGGAACGATGCATTGAGGATAGCTGCTGACCGATCTTGCAAGAGTTCTTTGACTACCTCTTGCGTCGCCTAATGCCGAAGCACCTAAGTCCAAATCAATTTTTACCACTTAACTATGCATTTTATATACAGCATGCGTCCATGGGAACATTTAGTCGCACACCTCCTCACATCCCACAGTCATTTTTATCTCATCTTAGCTTGGCTTGGCTTAGCTTAGCTGAGACTTCTACCTTAACCTTTTCTTTCTGCCTGTCTGTCTATCTATCTGCATGTCTGTCTATCATCTGTATATGTGTGTCTGTGTATCGCTATAAGGCAATGAGAGGCTTGTCTATCAGCCATAGTGTAATATTGACCTTAAAGTTCAACTCCGTACAATGTGCTATCGGTGATTAGATGTCTTCACAATATAATATACATCACAAATAATAAACTCGCCTGACAAATCCACCATTCCGAATCACTTAGAATATTGTCAGGTATAATATTTCATTTTGAATGTGAGATGTGTGTGCGTATGTGTGTTGTGTGTATATGTGCATGTGTGTGAGTGTGTGTATGTATGTATCTGTGTGTGCGTGTTTCATTGTACTTGTCTTTGTATGTGATTGTATGTGAGTATGAGTGTATTGAATTGCGTGATATGCGGTGCGTAAGATAAGAAATGTGTGATAGAAAGAAAGAGAGAGAGAGAGGCGGGGTTTGTGTGCCTCTGCAGAGTGTGTGTGTGTGGGGTGGATATACGTACGTATTTACTTGTATATGTGTATATATAGGTAGATAGACGGATAGATATGCATACATGTTTGTATCTGTAGATAGATATATAGATAGATAGATAGATAGATAGATAGATAGATATAGACATATGTATGTATATATGCACATGTATGCATATCATTAATACGTATGTATATATATATATATATATATATATATACACGTGTATATGTAAATATATGTGCAGACCTGTATGTATATATACGAGTATTTCTTATTCCAAAATGTTACAAAATGTGTCCTATATAAATTAAGCTGAGTTCATGTTAAGGTAAATCTACCGCTCTGTACCAGTGCAGCTGTTAATATGTGGGTGCTATTAGTGTATCAGACCGGTAGCAATGAGGTACAGCGTTCAATTCACGTTCGCGAATTAGCTGTCATCAGTTGCTACCTTCTTTTTTGTTTACGAGTGTGTGTGTGTGTGTGTGTGTGTGTGTGTGTGTGTAAGGAAATGTATTCAGTGCATGAAGTATAGTTAACAATGGTTTTAAATTCTGGCACAAGGCCAGCAATATTGAGGCCAGCTCAGTGGATTACATTGACCCTAGTACTTGACTGGTACCTATTTTATCTACCCAACAAGGATCAAAAGCAACCTTGGTGGAATTTGAACGCACAATAACGAGTCGGAAGAAATGCTGCTAAGCATTTTAACCGACGAGCTAACCATTCTGCCAGAGCCAATCATTCTGCCAGCTCGCTGCACTGAGTATAGTTCATGAGTCTTCTTTCTAGAAAAAGCACAGGGCTACATCGATCCCTGTGCTCAATTAGTACTTAATTTATCGACCCCGAAAGGATGAAAAGCAAAATCGACCTCGGTGGCATTTTAATAATTGCTATTACATACACACACACACACACACACACACACGTACTACATCAATTTTCCGGAATCTCTGTTTCTAAGCCTTTTCCGGATTACTGTTTTTTCCGAACTAGAGATATAAAGAGTATTAAATGAAATACCGCCTCCTAAAAATTGGTGCAAATTAAAGCTGATTACAAGAAGTTCCAAGCCATCAGTGTTCGGAAAATCGGCCCGGGTCTATAGTAACAGACACGCAGTGGGACTGAACCCGGAACCATGTGGTTGGGAAATGAACTTCTTACCACATGACCAAGCCTGGATACACTAAGTGTCTCTCCGTTTTCAGTTGATTTCCCGCAGAGTCGGCGAAACGTAGCTTTCTTTGAAATATTTTGATGTAAGTCACGTAATGGGTTATTTGTATGTAAGGAACAATGGAAAACAGGCAGAACGAAGGGAAAGGCGTTCTGCGTTGATTTCTTTATCAACAGTAACTCATATACTCTATACATGCATACATGCATGAATACGTATATACATATCCTCATCTATATCTGCCTACCTACCTATCTATCTACCTATATATA
>NC_068997.1:26151427-26153386 GCF_001194135.2 Octopus bimaculoides
TCTCTCTCTCTCTCTCTCTCTCTCTCTCTCTCTCTCTCTCTCTCTCTCTCTCTCTGTCACTCATCTCAGATCTTTAGCATATTAAGTAACACATGGCAAATGGTGGCAGTGACAGACTCAATAGCCACAGCTGGTTGGTGAGTTTATATGACACACTCCCTCCACCGTACATTTTCTATATTACGTGACCCACTATTGTTCTGTGTGCGTGTGTGTGTGTGTCTTGTCGGTTGGTTGTTTGTGCATACTTACATATATGTGTGTATGTGTGTGTGATTTTAGTGCATTGTGTTCATGTTATGATAAAGATATGTAACCACTATGTCTATTAGAGCGTACGTGTATGTATGTGGGTGTGTATGAGTTTGTATGTGTGTTTTAGTGAAATATGCCCATGTATGTATGTTTGTCTGTCTTTAATGGTAGGTTGTATGTATATGCATGTATATATATATATATATATATATATATATATATATATATATATATACATGTGTGGTTTTAGTGCAGTGTGCCAATATGTTATCCAGTAAATGCTATGTCATTACTATGTTTGTTTGGCTCACCCTCTGTGTGTGTCTGTGTGTGTGTGTGTCTGTGTGTGTGTGTGTGTGTGTGTGTTTGTTGGAATTCTGTCTATGGAGAAGGAAGTGTGTTCTAGCTAAGAAAGAATCCACTACCGTATTAATTCAAATAACATGGACAGTGAAGTGAACTTTAGATATTTCTTGCATATTATGTCTGTTCCTCTTACAAATTTTAATTGTGAAATTTGTGTAGCCATATTAGCTTGTCACATTCTTTGCTCGAAAAGCAATCCCCAATATTTCAAGATTACCACTTTAATAGTTATTCACCTAGTTCCTGGCATGATCACGTGGTTTTAAAGTTCATTTTGCTACCACGAGGTTTTAGGTTCCGTCCCACTGCTCGGCACGTTGTGAAATTGTCTTCTACTGCAACCGACCAAAGCCGATAGAGTAAGTATCTGTCTTTAGGTACCTGCTCTACTAAACCGTTTTAGATATTGCTCCAGCGTGGGATCAGTTCAATGATTGAAACAAGACAAAAGAAAAAGGTGAAGAGGGTCAGAAACTCAAGTGATAAAAGGGAAAGGGATACCGAAAATAAGTAAAAGAAACGCTGGTCTTTACTTTCTCATTCCATTGACATATTCTGTCTCCATTGGCTGTTATAGCGTTACCTTGTATCTGTTATTCTGTTTGTTTTTATCTGTAAATCCCAAATTCTTTTCTATCATTGATATTCATCAGATTAACCCTTTGCCTGTCCTGGGTATCACATGTGATACACGAGACGTTTTTTTCCCCCGGAGTCCATGCATCATCTATAATACACATTCCCATTCATTTTGCAACCATCAGAGTAACTTGGGACTTACGGAAAGAAAGCTTTGTATTACTCCTGAACTTACGAAACGAAGGCTAACTAAAAGTCTGAAAACAAGTTATGGACGTTTAGGACAAAGTTATGAAAATGTTTTAGACAGGCAGAGTGTTAATTGACAATATCTGCGATATCTGTGTGGCTGAACTCTAGGTTCAAGACATGATTATAACAAACATATCACCGTAATATCCACAGAGACCATATCTGCTATACGTAAGTCTTCAACGCAACAGACAAGAAGCTTGTCTGCTGTATGTAAGTCTTTAAACAGATAGAGACTGCACATGCCATTGGTGAACGTGGTCTGAGCCAACTTGCTTTTCTTTAGTCGTTTCTTTTATTCCTTTCACTCATTGGACAGCGATCATGCTGGGGCAACGCCTTAAAGGGTTTTAGTCGAACCAATCGAGCCTAGTACTTATTTTTAAATCTGGTGCATAGCCTATCGATCTCTTTTGCCGAACTGTTAAGCGCTGGTGGAGTACAAACTCTCTCTCTCACTCTCTCTCTCTCTCTCTCTCTCTCTCTCTCTCTCTCTCTCTCTCTCTC
>NC_068997.1:26155326-26156393 GCF_001194135.2 Octopus bimaculoides
TATATATATATCGACACACACACACACACGCACACATATAAACGCGGAGTAGATAAAACAAGGGACAACTGATGAAGGGAATGTTCTTTAAGTTGCATGTCTCGTTTCTCTGTTTGTATTTTTCGTTGATGGAGAAAAGTTCGTTGGCTATGTTTTCGTTTTTTATGTCCTCGTTTCTCATTCTGTCTACGTTTTTTTTATGTCCTGTAGCCATATATGCATGTATATATACATATATATACGTAGGTATGTACGTATATGTATGTATATATGCATGTATTTATATATTTATATATTTATATATTATATGTGTGTGTGTGTGTGTGTGTGTGTGTGTGTGTGTGTGTGTATCCGAGTTTGTATGATTGTGTATAGAAGAATATGTTCATCAATGAAATTCCAGCTTAGCCCGATTTTTAAAGTCTTTTTACGGTTGCACAATTCTTTACTATTTTATTTTGTGAATAATAAAACGTGAAAATCAAAATAAGTTGGAATTTCACTGATTAATGTATATAATATTATTTTACATGATTCAGTCATTTAACTGCGGCCGTGCTGTAGGTTTCAGTCGAACAAATCAACCCTGCGCCTATGTGTGTGTTGTGTGTGATATAAGTACAAATATACTACAACGAGATATGTGTTTATGGGGTTGTGCTGTGTGCGTATATGCGCAAATGTAATAAACTGTGATTGTGAGCGTATATGTAAGTGAGCATTTGTGTCTGTGTGTGTGTGTGTGTGAGAGAGAGAGAGAGAGTATGTTTATGCGTGTATCTCACACGTGTACGTGTGTGTACAATGTATGTGGCTGCTCTTAGAAGCTGGATAAACATATAAACGGACCGTGAGCTAGATACAAGGGTTGATGGATGATCAAACAGATAGACAGATAGACAGATAGATTGATGGTTAGTCTGAGAGATAGATAGATAAATGAATCGGTATTCAGTTAGACAAATAGATTGATTGATAGATAAAGAGAAGTAAAATATAAATCGACTGACTTTATATATATGTGTATATATGAAAGCACTCTCTCTCTCTCTCTCTCTCTCTCTCTC
>NC_068997.1:26157401-26157810 GCF_001194135.2 Octopus bimaculoides
GAGATAGATAGATAGATAGATAGATAGATAGATAGATAGATAGATAGATAGATAGATAGATAGATAGATAGATAGATGTGTAGGAGGTAATTGAATGGATGGACAGATAAAAGTCCATAATTAAAACTATATACCGGTCGGATGACTTTATCTGAGAACTTATAATATTAACGCTTCAGAGATTTATCTTTCTTCAAGAGAAATTAACTAGAAACTTTTAATTGTAAGGCTTGTGAAGGAGAACAAATGCGTGTGCTGGTGTGTGTGTGTGTGTGTGTGTGTGTGTGTGTGTCTCTGTTTGTCCCCCCAACATCGCTTGACAACCGATACCGGTGTGTTTACGTCCCCGTAACTAAGCGGTTCGGCAAAACAGACCGATAGAATAAGGACTAGGCTTACAAAGAATAAG
>NC_068997.1:26157861-26158696 GCF_001194135.2 Octopus bimaculoides
GAAACAAATATAAATCAATACATTAAATATAAATATACAGATTAACAACAACAAAAAACAGCAACAAGAACAACAACAGCAGCAGCAAATTGTGCAAACAAATACAAATATTTTGTTTTTCTGACGACTACCATGTTCCAACAGTGAGTGGTGGTGGTGGTCGTGGTTGGGGTATAGTGGTGGTGATGATGGTGGTGGTGTCGGGGCCGATGTCGAAATCAAAGCTGTTGTTTATGGTGTTGTTGATGGTGGCGATGTTGGTGGTGGTGGCATTAGAGTTTGTGGAGATGGTTGATGGCAGTATCTGAAGCTGTTGGCATGGTAGTAGTAGTAGTAGTAGTAGTAGTAGTAGTAGTAGTAGTAGTAGTAGTAGTAGTAGTAGTAGCAGTAGTAGTAGTAGTTAATGGTGATTAGTTGTTGTTGTCGATGGTGGATTAGTAGCTGCGACCATGTTGTTTACTTCTGATGATGTTTATAGCAAAATGAACGACCGTACAGAGCAGTCTGCGGCCCGCGGGACTTTTTAAAAGGCATGCACGCCAATGAGAATATTTACCGTGAGTATATTTTAGTAGTGCGGCCCCTGCCTGATGATGAGCCACCTCTCATGTGACCCGCTTTTCGAAATGGTTACCTCGGGCCGACCAAAGCCTTGTGAGTGAATTTGATAGACGGAAACTGAAAGAAGCCCGTCGTATATATGTATATGTATATATGTATGTGTATGTATATGTTTGTGTGTCTGTGTTTGTCTCCCCAACATCGCTTGACAACCGATGCTGGCGTGTTTACGTCTCCGTAACTTAGCGATTCGGCAAAACAGACCGATAGAATA
>NC_068997.1:26159071-26160427 GCF_001194135.2 Octopus bimaculoides
GTGGTGGTGGTGGTGGTGATGGTGGTGGTGGTAGCTGTAGTGATGGTGGTGTTTGCAACAATGGCGGGCTGCAAAGAAACAGAGAGAGAGAAAGGAGAGCAAGTCCGTTGCAAGGAAATTTGTACTCGGGTCACGAAATCGAACCGCCAAAGTGAGGTAAAGCAGACAAAAACCGAATCCAAGGCGAGAGAAAAGGTAACAAAACAAAACAACACAAAAAAAAAACAATGAATCTTAAGGGGGGATGGTGGAGACAGTAAAAATAGATACCACTGATTTAAGTATCCATTATTGTGCATGTGTGTGCGTGAGTACGTGTGTACTCACATTCTTACTCGCACACACACATATATATATACGTGTGTTTTATGAATGTGGATGTATGTTATGTATGTATGTATGTATGCATGTATGTATGTATGTACGTGTATGTATGTATGTATGTATGTATGTATGTACGTGTATGTGTACACATATCTATGTACACATATACGTAGATATGTTTGCGCATATACTCACAATTATAAAGGTAAGAATGTAATGTGTGTTTGTATTTGTTTCTCTCTCTCTCCCCCTCTCTCTCTCTCTCTCTCTCTCTGTTATTTGTGTGTATGCGTCATATATATATATATATATATATATACATACATACATATATATACACATATATATACACATATATATACTGTATGTATAAACATACATGTATATATAATGTATGTGTGTATATACATATATATATAATGTATATATGTATGTCTATATGGGAATGTATATGCATGTGTATATAGAATCGTGTATATATTTGTCTAAACATACAACGTCCGCTACCCCACCAACGCCACCACCAAGGCGTTCGATAAAATGCCGTTTGTGATTTACCTAATTTGCCAAAATTTGAAGTGAACGAAGAAGGATCTTTGTGATCTGTCTTGTTCGGTGTTGGTCGGTAATGGTCGGTAATGATCGGTGTTGGTCGGTAACGGTTGGCGTTGGCTGGTTGAAATAAATAACTGCACACGCACACACACACACATGCAAAGAGTGTAACAGACGTCCACGCATACACCGTTATGATTGGATTTTACACTTCAAGGTGTTGAAGTTGTTGTTGTCGGTGGTGGTTGTGGTGGAAATTGTGTCTGTGATGGTGGCTAAGTTGTTGTCGTTATCGGTTGTGGCTGCGATGGTGGTGAAGTTGTTGATGGTGGTGGTGAAGGTGTGGAATTTGGCGAGGGTGCTGGGGGTTGAGGTAGTGGCGGTGCGGGTGCTCTTTGTGGTGGTAGTGGTTATGTTGTTGTTATTTGTGTTGGAGGTGGTGGTGGTTATGCTGTTGGTTGTGGTGGTAGCAGTGGC
>NC_068997.1:26161525-26162414 GCF_001194135.2 Octopus bimaculoides
GTGAAGATATTTCTGTACATAAAGGCGTGTTTGTGAATGCTTGCAAGATAATGTGTGGGTGTGTATAAATTTCTGAATGCGTATTTGAGTTTGTGTATAAGTGTATATAAAAGTGTATGTATGTGAGATTGTGTGCAAACAAAAGTGTGTATATGTGTGTGTGTGTGTGAATGTATGTATATGTGTGTTTATGAAACTATGTGCACGTGTCGGTATTGTTTATATGAGTGTTTTAATGAATGCGTTGAAAGTATTAATTGTCCCTAGGTATGTATAAATGAATGTATGGGAGTGCGCGCGGGCGCGCTTTTGTTGTGGCTATATAAATATGTATATGTAAGTTCTCTGACACTGTATATGTTGTGTATATGTGTCTGAATCCGGTTGAAAATGTGTGCGCGTGTGCATAATTATAATTCCATAAATGTGAACGTTGTGGCTGTTGTAGGTGTTAAAAGGATATTCCGACCATGACAAGTCCCATGTGATTGAAACTGTAATAAACCGCGGCATGCTGTGACACACATACCCAAACAAACAATACAGTCGTTGCTATTTTACCTATTTACATCTATATATGTATATATATATATTCAACATTCTACAATATGTGGGTGTGTGCGTGCATGTGTATACGTGTATGTCAAGATATAAATACCTTCAGATGTGTTTATAAGCATACATACATACATACATACATACATACATATATTCTTTTATTTGTTTCAGTCATCTTGACTGAGGCCATGCTGAAGCACCGCACATGTATATAGATTTAAGTATATATATATATGTGTGTGTGTATTTATGTGTGTATGTATTTTTGCACCAGTTGCGTGTGCTTATGTGTGTATTTGTGAGTGTGCCTGTTGATATGTATATATATATA
>NC_068997.1:26162855-26164393 GCF_001194135.2 Octopus bimaculoides
CTCATTACCACCACCACCACCACCATCACTACCACCAACACTAACACCACTACTACTACTACTACCACCACCACCACCACCACCACCACCACCACGACAAACATCACCACCGCCATCATCACCAACTTCACCTGTATCACTACTACTACTACTACTACTACTACTACTACTGCTAGGTACTGCTATGGAGAGTGTTATTGCTGATGTTTATTAATGTGTTACCGCGATGGCAGCAGACATAATAATGGCGCAATGAGTAGATGTTCTTCCTCTCCATCTCCATCTCCATGCTGTCGGCATTGTTCTATTGAATGCTCTTTATATAGCCGTTTAATCAGATGAGTACGTTAATATGTAAATTGAAAAGTATTATAGGTAGTTGAATTGAAATTGTTTACGATAGATTGCGCGTATGAGAGTGTAGGAAGATAGTGTACATTGTTGTCAAAATTCGAACGGTGATTTGCGAGATTTCACTGTGAAATTTGCGAGATTTGGTTACCGCATGCCAAATGTGAGAATTCCTGCGAGTGTGAAAGGTAGTGTAAGTGAATGAAATAGATAGGTATTGTGTAAGTGGACGTTAGAAGTAGTTAAAAAACTGGGTGGATGAATTAAGGGTGAGAGAGGATGCGTGAAATTCTGCGGAATAAGAACTTGTTTAATCACGTGTTACGAATGCGAAATATTGTGTGTACGAGGACTTCAGCGAGTGTGTGTGTGTGTGTGTGTGTGTGTGTGTGTGTGTGTGTGTGAAACTAAATGCATGATATAGTGTGTGAATGAGTGAGAAGAGAGAGACTGAGTGAATGTGAGAGCGACTGTGGGAGAGTGTGTGAGTGAGACAAAAATTGAGTAAAGGAGAATGAGAAAGAGAGACGGAGAGAGTGGAGGTGATAGGAACTGAGAGAGTGAGTGAAGGAGGGTGAGTGAAAGAGACTGAGTGAATGAATGATTAGATGATTGGGTGAGTGAGCAGATGAATGGGTAAGTGAGTAGGTGCATGAAAGGGTGAGCAATGAACTTGGGAGAGT
Source organism: Octopus bimaculoides (assembly GCF_001194135.2). Classification (NCBI taxonomy): domain Eukaryota; kingdom Metazoa; phylum Mollusca; class Cephalopoda; order Octopoda; family Octopodidae; genus Octopus; species Octopus bimaculoides. The sequence goes on from NC_068997.1 coordinate 26,163,890, forward strand.
GTGAATAAAAAGACTGAGTGAGCGGAATATTTCGCAGTGGAATAACTGATGCGGAGAGTCAAACGGCGAGAATCCACCGAAATGTCCTACATCTCATTGTAAATTCCCAAAGCTTCCATATTAAATTCCTGAGTTCTTCTGCTGCAAATTCTGATGCTTCCTGTAGAAAAAGTTATTCTGGTATTTCATTTATTATTAAAATTTCATTTATCCATTTATTCTTTTATCCTTTTACTTGCTTCAATCATTTGACTGCGGCCATGCTGGAGCACCGCCTTAGACGGGTTTTTTTAGTCGAAGAAATCGACCCCAGGACTTATTTGCTGTAAGCCTAATATTTATTCTATTGGTGTCTTTTTGCCGAACCGTTAAGTTACGGGGACGTAAACGCTCCAACATTGGTTGTCAAGCAATGGGGGCTGGACAAACACAGACACAAGTCACACACACACACACACACACACACACACACACACACACACACACACACACACACACACACAC
>NC_068997.1:26164929-26167479 GCF_001194135.2 Octopus bimaculoides
ATATATATATATATATATATATATATATATATATATATATATATAAAAATATATATATATATATATATATATGTATATGTGTATATATGTATATATATATATGTATATATACGTATGTATGTATATATATACATATATATATATGTATATATATACGTATATATATATGTATATATATGTATATATATATATGTATATATATGTATATATGTTTATATATAAATATTTAAATATCAATATGTATATATATGTATATATATATGTACATATATATATATGTATATTTATATGTATATATATATATAAATATATATATATATATGTATGTATGTATGTATGTACATATTTGTACACACAATATGAAAATATCACACAGATTTAAATAAATGTACATGCATATAAACAATATAAAATGCATACATACATATGTATATATATATATATAGGTATATATATATACAGGTATATACATATGTTTACATATACATATATGTGTATTTGTGTATATATACGTGTGTTTATATGTATATGTGTGTGTGTGTGTGTGTGTGTGTGTGTGTACATATATATCCCGTTGCGCTCTGTACCGCCTATTTATCAAATTTTCTAGTCAGGAGATGTAGATGAATGAAAGAATAAGTGAATGTTTCAAACAACTCAATGAATGAAACATCCATTTGTCAAATTACATCAACTTTGGCAGCCATCTTGGATTTCTTTTTACGCACACACTCACAAGACTATATCTGTGTTTCCCCCTCTCGCTTCGCCTAAAACTATCTATCCTTCTCTCCTCCCCACTCTCCCTCTCCCTCTCTCTCTCTCTCGCTTTTCCTTTTCTTTTAGACTTCTTATATTTACATACAACGCTTCCCGGTTCTCTGCTGAATCTTTTTACCCTTTATATTTTCATTTATTCTTTTATTAATAATGCCATATTAATATTATTAATATTATTATTATTATTATTATTATTATTATTATTATTATTATTATTATTATCATTTGAGGTCGTTGTAATGGAATAGCCCCATCCCTCAAACTTCCAAGCTTTGTGTCTCGAGCAGAAACTATTATTATTTTGGTTAGGCTCGGGTTCGGTCTAATTCCTGGTAGGGATTTTGTGGGTAGTGGGTTACTACCTGTCACCTTAGGTATCCACATGTTTTTATCAGTTTTTCAAGTGCTTAAGAACCATCCTGATAATCTTTGCTGTCCCTGAGAGTTAAACTTTCTGTAGGAGCTCTATCGGGTGTTCTATTTCAATCTCCTTCAGCTATTTGTCTATATTTTTGATTACTGTTTGTTTCCCAATGCATCAATTATTATAGGCACGACCATTACTATCCTCATGCTACAAATTCTTCCTATTTCAAATTTCAAGGGATTGTATTATTATTATTATTATTATTATTATTATTATTATTATTATTATTATTATTATTATTATTATTATTATTATTGTTCAGTAGTTTTATTTTTATAACGTGCTTTCACTTCACTACCGAGCGCAGCTCTGTGCGCCTTGGGTATGTGCTGTGGTTTGCTGTGGTGCTCTTATGTTTACTGTATTGAAAGTGCTTTGCGTAGAATGTGTGCAGTACCCAGTAGTTCAATTTTCTGTATGTTATATATATTTGTAAGTCCTGGTGTTTTTGTTATGTATTTGTCTGAATATTTTTTTATTATACCTAAGGCACCTACTATGATAGGAATTGTTTCTGTTTTTAGATTCCACATTCGAGTTATCTCTATTTCCAGGTCTTTGTATTTTGAAAGTTTTTCCATTTCTTTTAGAGAAACGTTGTCATCTGCTGGTATTGATACATCAATTAGAAAGCATTTTTTTTCTTCATGATCTTTGACAACTATATCTGGTCTATTTGCCTTAATTTCTCTATCTGTGTGTATTGGCATATCCCAGAGTATGGTTGCTTTCTCGTTTTCAGTGACCTTTTCTGGCGTGTGCTTATACCATCTTTTTTCTGTTGTTATTCCATAGTGTTGGCATAGCTTCCAGTGTATATAGGTTCCAGCTCTGTCTTGTTTGTGAATATATTCTATTATTATTATCATTATTATTATTATTATTATTATTATTATTATTATTATTATTATTATTATTATTATGCGTAGTAGTGGTAGTAACAGCAGCAGTAGTAGTAGTAATAGTAGTAGTAATAGTAGTATAAGTTGTAGTAGTAGTAGTAGTAGTAGTAGTAGTAGTAGTAGTAGTAGTAGTAGTAGTAGTAGTAGTAGTTTTTGTTGTGCAATCGTCATCATCATTATCGTCGTCATTACTTACCATCGGGCTCTTCGCCATAAGCATCATCATCCTCATTATCGTCGACATCATTACATTGTTTTTCACAAATACTGTTTCATAATCCCGGACGTGCTGGCGCCATTTCACAGATTAGAAATCAATAGAAGCAAAAACTATAGTCCTGCCTCCGTTACTTTTTCGTTCACCAACCAAAATATTTTAGCTTTATATCTATCGATATATGTATCATTCACTCTCTCTATGTCTCGCAGTAGATATATATA
>NC_068997.1:26169957-26171591 GCF_001194135.2 Octopus bimaculoides
GATCTGATGATGATGATGATCATCATCATCATCATGATGTAACGAAAGTGATCACATTGATAAAGACACTAATGACGGTGGCTAAACTACTGCAGCCGATGCTACTGTTGATGTAACCATAGTGATATGAACATACCGGTAATAAAGATGATGATGGTGGTAACGATGATGGGAATCGTGGTTATGGCGATAGCCATGATGGTGAGAAAAAGGAACGAGTTATTGGATGTTGAGGACAGTATTATCGGTGATGGTGGTGGTGGTGGTGGTGGTGGTGGTGGTGGTGGTGGTCATGATGATAATAATGATGATGAGAAGAAAAAGACATATTGCTGTGGAAGATACTGTTATTGGCGCTGGTGGTGGTGTCAGAGGTGATGATAACTGGGCCGAGTTCATGTTTGCTAGTTATGCGGTTGTTTGTGATGTAATAGAAAATTATTGGTTGTATAGTGACTTTGAATTTTTTGCGATAATGTTGATACCGAAAATGTATATATATATATATATATATATACATCGTCTCGTTGTCTGTCCGTCGTAGTTCTACGTTTACAGTTATCTTTTATCTTTTACATGTTTCAGTCATTACACTGCGGCCATGCGATGGCAACGCCTTGGAGAATTTATTTTTAGTCGAATGAATCAACTACAGCGCTGATCTTCTGTTTTTAAGCCTTGTACTTATTCTGTCGGTCTCTGTTTGACCGAACCGCTATGTTACACGGACGTAAACAACCAGCTCCGATTGTCAATCAAAAGCGACTGAATTATATCCACACACAGGCATAAACACACACTTGCACGCACTCACACAGGATTACAGTGTTGAAATTTCGAAATTAATTTCAAAATCATCAACAATATTATTTATTATATTTTCTTATTATTACCCAACCGCCATAACCGACCAATTACGATGAAGGCAGTCGAAACCACTTCTCTGCGAGACTTCACCTTCTTAACATTAATTCCACCAACAATTCTATCGAAACTTAAATTGTTTGGGGAATTTGGGACACAAAAATCAATGGCCAATTTTTTGTTTGTTTTTTGATACTGTGTTGGTTCAAAGATATTTTCTCTCATTTGTTTATTTGTTATTTTTATTTTTATTTTTTTTGGCTTGTTACTCGTTTCTTAGTTTTCTGATTTGGTTTACTATAATTTAACTAACAATCTGATTGCATGCTAACTAAACAGTCCCAGTTGCATGCTAACAAACAGTCTGATTGCATGTTAACAGTTATAAAAGATAATTGAATACTAGTTTATGACAATAAATAAATTAATAAGTTAATGAATTTATAACTATATAAATAAATATATAAAGTGGCATAACGTCGTTATGTTTAAAGAATTTTACATCCATCCATTGCTTTGCGCGCGCGCACGTGTATATATGTATGTATATGTATATATATATATGTATATGTATATATATTTATATACACGTATGTATATGCATATATATGTACATATATGTGTCTATATATATGTATATATTTGAATGTATATATGTATATATATGAATGTATATATGTATATATATACATGTATATATGCATGTATATGTATGTATATGTATATATATATATATATATATATATATATATATATATATATATATATAT
>NC_068997.1:26173807-26174776 GCF_001194135.2 Octopus bimaculoides
ACAACGAAAGAAACAAATAGAGAAACGAGACAGGCAAAATAAAGAACATTCCCTTCATCAGTTGTCCCCTGTTTTATGTACTTTATATGTATGTATGTATGTGTGTGTGTGTGTGTGTGTGTGTGTGTGTGTGTGTGTGTGTGTGTGTGTGTGTTGTGTTGTGTTGTGTTGTGTTCTTGAGTAGACCACTTCATTTCACGTTGCGCCAGTCCACCCAGCTAGCAAATATAAGTAATAATGAGACGGATCGGTGTCCTGTCCAGGTGGGGAATATATATGCCGAGAAAATCGGGAAACCGGCCCTATGAGTCTGTAACTCTTGAAACCAAAACTTATTATTATTATTATTATTATTATTATCATCAACGTCATCATAACACTCATTATTATCATTGTGTTATTCACCGAAAATTGAGGCATTGGATCATGAACTTGTAACCACATTCCTGCCAATAACCACATCTGTTAGTTTTTCACCTTCACAAACCTTCTTCAGGCGTTTCGTGTGCGTGTAAAATAAAATAAAAGAAATAAACAAATAATAATAATAATAATAATAATAATAATAATAATAACAATAACAACAACAACAATATTGTCTACAGAAACAAACAAACAAACAAAATTAATGTTTTCATTTTCTAACGGAATATGAGACGGCGTTGGCTGTGAGAGGTGTGAGCTGTCTCAAACAGCCTAATGTTGTTAATAGACAAGCTTAAACTTATTCCTTCCGCCGCCATTATACGTTGATCGTTCTAAGATGGCGGCGAAAGAAGCTGTCGTTTGCATCTTCATAATTCATCATTTTAACACGTTATGGACACGAACGAGCGAAAATGGCGTCAGCTTTTATTTTCCACACGGAAAAGCGAATTCTCCAGATTAACCGACCGCATTCACACAAAACCAGTGCAGTGAACAGATAGCGGTATATATATATATATATATATATATATATATATATAT
>NC_068997.1:26177915-26186568 GCF_001194135.2 Octopus bimaculoides
TATATATATATATATATATATATATATATATATATATATATATATATATATATATATATATGTATGTATGTATGTATGTATGTATGTATGTATATGTGCGTATGTGTATATAGATATATGTATGTATATATATACATATATGTATGTTATACATATATATATATATATACATGTATGAATTTGTAGAATGTATGCACATGCACACACAAATACACATATATAAATGGCGATGAAAATATTGTTGCCATTTCATGTAATGAATTCAAATCAGCATTAAAAAAAACATATCTTTCATATATCTATTCATACAGAATAATAAATCTCCATCGTTCGCAATAAAATTCTTCCCAACCAAGGACAAAAAATTAAAATCAGGTTCTTTAGAAGGAGGTTGTATTTTAAGTGCCGTTTCGATTTCGTCCCTGTTTCTGAATGTTTTTTTTTTATGTCTTTGCACCGATTAAGTGTCTGAGACGAATAAGTGAGAATCTGATGGTGCCAGGTCTGGTGAATAAAGGATAAAGTAGAGCGTCCCAGCTTAGTAAATTTAGAACCGTTAGTACGCCCGGTGAAATGCTTAGAGGTATTTCGTCCGTCTTTATGTTCTGAGTTCAAATTCCACCGAGATCGACTTTACCTTTCATCCTTTCGGAATAGATGCAATAAATACTAGTAGAGTACTGGGGTCGACGAAATCGATTCGGCCCCTTCACTCATCCCAAATTTAAAGATTTTTATAATTTATTATCGTTGTTGTAATTGTTTTTCTTTTCTTCTTCTTTTCCTTTGTGTTTCTCTTCCGTGGTCATCTCCTGACAGTTTCGAAATATTGTTTTCTGTTTTCTCTGAGTACCCACCACCACCGCCATCACCACTCACACCACCACCATCATCACCACTGACCCCACCACCACCATCGCCAACGAAAAAATTCACGATAGTTTTCTCAATCATTTTTGCATTTGTCAAGATGTGCATTTATGTTGTGCTCTTCCTCAACACCATCATCATCATCATCAACATCATCATCACCATCATCGTCGTCGTCATCAACATCATCATCACCATCATCATCATCATCATCATCATCATCATCATCATCATCATCATCAACATCATCATCACCATCACCATCATCATCATCGTCGTCATCATCATCATCATCATCATCATCATCACCCCACTACCACCACCTCCACCACCATGTCCATCATCGTCATCATCATCGTCATCATCATCGTCGTCGTCGTCGTCGTCATCATCCTCATCGGCAACTGCAGTAACACCATGGTCATCGATGTTTGTCCTTATTATCATCGTCCCGCTTCATCGTCATCACCACCGACCCCACCCTCATCTCCACCATCGTCGTCACCATTATCATTATCATTATCCACTGTCCTGTCATCGTCATTTAACACCCGTCACACTCATTGACACAATCAACGTCACCACCACCACCACCACCACCACCACCACCTTTACCTTCGTCACCGTCTTCGACGCCGTCATTACCATGACCATTGTGATCGTTGTCACTGTCATCTTCAGTGTCATCATCGTCATCATCATCAACATCATCATCATCATCGTCGTCGTCATCATCCTCGTCATCATCATCATCATCATCATCATCATTATCATCATCATCACCATCATCATCGTCGTCATCCTCTTTCTCCTCCTCTTCATCATCACCATCATCGTCGTCGTCGTCATCATCATCATCAATATCATTGTCTCTATTATGAGAGTTATGACCACCAATTTCATCATCATAATCGCCATCCTCCTACCCCTCCCCCTCCTCCTCCTCCTCATCATCATCATCATCATTACCATCATCATCATTTGTCACGACAATTCATCACAATTATTCCTTCATAAGTTAATATTTACCCTTTTCTTCTTCTGCTTCTCTCTTTATTTTATTTAGTATTTTTCTGTTCGTTTATTTTGTTTATTCTATTTTGTTATTTTGTAATCTATTTACATCGTTTTTTTTCCTTTTGCATTTGTTAAATTTTAAAATGATTTCGTTTCATTCTATTTCATTATTAAATTCCATTTGATACGCGAGTGTATACATGTATGTTTGAGTATTTTATGCGTGTGTGTGTGTATGCGTGTCTGTGCGTTCGTATGCTTCTGTAAATGTGCATGTGTGTATGTGTGGATATATATATATATATGTGTGTATGAGAGAGAGGAATGTGTGTACGTATATGCATGCATGCATGCGTGTGTGTGTGTGTGTGTACGTGTATGCATGCAAGTGTGTTTGTGTGCGTGTGTGTGCGTGTGTGTGTGTGTAGATGTATGTGTGTGAATGTATATTACATTCTGATGATAGGGATGTGCAATGATATTTCATGGTGTGTTTATAAATGTGTTGCATGACTGTATTTGTATCGGAATGTGCGTATGTGTTTGTATGTGTGAGTGTATATATATATATATATATATATATATATATATATATATACACCCGTGCGTATGTGCATTCGTTCTTTGACTTGTTGATGTTTGTCTTTTTGTGTAGCTCAATTAAAATTAGTGTGTATATATATGTGCGTGTCTCAATGTTTTTGCATGTATATATATATATATATATATATATATATATGACATATAAATATATGTATAAATGTATAAATCTCTGTCTTTCTGTATGAGATTGGGAGTTTCAAATACGTTTGTGTCTGTGATTAAAGTGTGTATATATCGAATTGCATGTGTATGTGATGTTTCCAGAGCTTCATGTATGCGTTTGAATAAGTTAATATGTATACGCCAAAGTGTATATGCGTGTGTGTGTGTGTGTCTCTCTCTCTCTTAGTGTGGAGGTTTATGTATATATGGGTGTCTATGTGCGTGTCAGTACCTCTTAAAATATGTATATACAAGTGTTTGTGTGTTAGTGTGTGTGTGTGTATCAGTGCCTGTCAGTTTGTATGTAAGGAGATGTATGTGTGTGTGTCATTGTGTGTATGTTTCGTCTTATGTATGCATGTGCGTACATGGAAGTGTGTGTGTGTGTATGTGTATGTATAGAGGTGTGTGTATGTGTATGTATAGAGGTGTGTGTATGTGTGTGTGTGTATGTGTATGTATAGAGGTGTGTGTGTGTATCGGTGTGTGCCACAGTGAGCTCATGTCAAAACCATCCTTCAACATTTCCCACAATCCTATTTATAATTAACATCATTTGTGATGTGATGAGGTCACTATCTTATTCATTGTTTACTTCTCAATCATCATCATCATCATCGTCGTCGTTGTCATCATCACCAACAGCAGCAGCAGCAATGCAACATCATCACCATCCCAATTTTTAGAAAATCATCGCAGCCGCACCCTTCCCAATCACCGCCGTCATTTACCACCATCGCTACCGCCATCCCTATCGCCACCACCACCACCACCACCAAACACCACCACCACCTCCACCACCCTGACTTCAATAATCAACATCAACACAACCTTCACTACCACCCTAACTATTACCCCTATCACTACCGCCACCACCACCACTGTCACTACCATCTGCCCTCTCAACCGTCACCACCACCGATACCATTACAGGTACTATCATCAAAAGCACCACCACTATTACCACCTCTACCACTGCCAACAACAACAACAACAGCAACAGCAATAGAATCGGTCGAAGCAACGAATGTTTCCAACACTGTCTCTTGATCTTCAAGAAATAACAGCCTATCGCCTTAATATCTTAGAAAATGGAAGGCTCACAGGAAAAGATTTCATGGTCAAGATTGAATATCAGAAGGACTTGGTTGGTCACAATTGGATTGGTGAAACAATAACACCAAAACAGCATTTGCAACAAGCGAGAATTTGTGCGTGCTTCCCTTATCACGTTTCAGTTATTACCCAAAACGATACCACACTACGCTCCTGCCAGAATTGCTTACGATGTCAATATTGCCTTTACTTACGCTTCCAAAAACGCATTTGGTTGCGTTAAGTGAACAATTGTATGTTACCTATATATTGGAAGAACCGGCTTATCAATCAATTTAGAGATCACTTACTTATGTACGACAAAATACTGATGAATCACTTACAACAATCGCCTACTATTTATATTTTAAAGGCCATCTGTACCTTTATATCGCTAAATCTCCTACGTCCAGACACTTCTTAAACAACAGTTAAACACATACACACACAAATATGTGTATTCTTTTATTTGTTTCAATATGTGTGTGTATGTATACATCTATATGAATAGAACAAATCATAAAAGTGAAGTGAGAGAAGAGGCGTTTACTTCCTTCGTTTCCAGATACTACATCAACATTTCCATGTGTATAAAATATGCATGTAAATATATAGGTGAGAATGTTGATGCAATATCTAATTTATATCTAACAAGATTATGAAACACTCCTAAACGAATAGAATAAATACTTATTCTCTCATCTCAATGCTCTTAACTGTTCTGTTTTTATGCATTCTCTCCATCGTTGTAACTTCTGGATTTTCAGAACACCGCTAAAACTTATCCTAAACTTAATCATGGTCGTTCTTGTCACTCATGCACTTGGCGATGAGATCATTGTAAGGTCTATCCGATGTTTTAAATCTCTATTATTAGTTCAGTATACATTTAAGTAATTTCAAAGAGAATGAAAAAATAAAAACTTTTACCGTGTTTTTACGGTTATACCTATAGGTTTCGAATTTTTTAGTGAATAAAATAATTTATTAGGCAAATTCTCATCAGAAACCGATTCAAGTCATCAACGGAACTGTAAAGACACTGTAAAACTTACTAAAAGTTTAGCATTTATGTATATATGTACATACCTATGCATGCAAATATATATATGAGAAACAAAACATACAAATCTGCTCATGCATTGACTCCAGGTCACACATACACACACACACACATACTGCACATATACACACAAGCATCCACAAATACCCTGTTATTGTTGTAGGAATTCCAATAAAGGAATCTTGGGTCTAGGTTAGAAACCGGCTCTTTCTCCGTTGGCAAGAAATCTTGAAATTAAACTGAATAATGACAATAGTTTTTCATGTTGAAATTTCACAAATCGTTAAACCAATTTTCTTCTCGCCGTACTTTTCGATTAATGATGATAATGATGCTGACGATGACGGTGATGGAATGGTGATGATGATGATGATGATTATCATCATCATCATCATCATCATCATCATCACAACAACGACTATGTAATACGTACACACTCACATGCACACGTATTTCCACAGACATACAGACACACACATCCACACGCATACACAGACATCCACACGCATATACAGACATCCACACACTCACCTCCTCTTCTTCACCGGATGCCGCCAGCCCATCTCATCCCTACACGTTTTACCGTTCAACCTCCCACCACCACCACCACCACCATCACTGCCATTATGATACAATTGGCAAACAACTGCTCATGTGTTGTTTCGTATCGTGTTTTATTATTGCGTACAATTGGCACAAATCACCACCATCGTAATGACCCGTATGTAAATGTTTACAATACAAATATTCCAACAAAGGCATTGCGTGATGGATTTGATTGTGTTCTTGTGTCTTTGGCAAATATCGAATATTTTAGGGCCAAATTACTTTGGCTGTTTCACTCATTCTTCATCATTCCGGCCGTGATTATTATCGTTATTGTGCATGGCGGCATCGGCAGCGACGGTGGTGGTGGTCATGGTGGTGACGGTGTTGAAGTATTGTGTTGCAGCTTGTAGTTGTGTGCTAGTGTGTTAATCTAAGTGCGAAGTTCGAGTCGTGTTGAGGTCACGCCCCGGTTTCGGATTTATGGCCGAAATCCACGAAACAACAAATATTCGTCGACATATTCATGCATGCCTAATGCACCTTGAAGGAGCAGACGTGAGGAAAGGGGAGGTAATCTAATGAGGAACATAGGTGCTGGGCCAGACGGAGTAAATGATATTCACGGAATAGCTCTTACTGGCGTATGCTCTATCTAATTGTGTGTATACACACACATACACACACACATATACATATATGTATATCTATGTGGAGGCGCAATGGCCCAGTGGTTAGGGCAGCGAACTGGCGGTCGTAGCATCGCGGTTTCGATTCCCAGACCGGGCGTTGTGAGTGTATTTTGAGCGAAAACACCTAAAGCTCCACGAGGCTCCGGCAGGGGATGGTGGTGAATCCTGCTGTACTCTTTAACCACGACTTTCTCTCACTCTTACTTCCTGTTTCTGTTGTGCCTGTAATTCAAAGGGTCAGCCTTGTCACACTGTGTCACGCTGAATATCCCCGAGAACTACATTAAGGGTACACGTGTTTGTGGAGTGCTCAGCTACTTGCACGCTAATTTCACGAGCAGGCTGTTCCGTTGATCGGATCAACTGGAACCCTCGACGTCGTAAGCGACGGAGTACCAACAACAACATGTATGTATATATCAACGCTGGTTCAATAGTTTTTTTTTCTGTTTTCGCAAAAATTAACTTTATCTTATGATATCGATGAACTAAAATACCGGTCAGGTAGATATTATCACAAAACCTCACTCAGGGTCTAAATTGGAAAACATTTAAGGGCAACAAACAGGAAGAAATCGTTAGAATATCGGAAGAAATACTTCGTTTTTCTTAAGTCGATGGAATAAATTACCAGTGAAGTACTAAGGTTATTTTAAAACTAACACTTTTTTCACCCAAATTTTATTAGAAAAGCGGCGAGCTGGCAAAATCGTATGGTCGTCTGGTGAAATGCTTAACGGCATTTCTTCCGGGTCTTTACGTTCGATTTCTGTCAATGCTAAATTTATATCACTTGAGCACTGGAATCAGTGTAATCGTTTAATATCTTCCACTCCTTGCTCCCATCATCATCATTATTATTATTATCATCATCATCATCATCAGGCGGGTGAGCCGTCAGAATTGTTAGCACGCTAGGCAATATAGTTAGCGGCATTACGCCCGTCTTCACTTTCTGAGTTCACATTACGCCGAGGTCGACTTTGCATTTCATCCTTTCAAGGTCGATGAAATAAGTACCACCTGTGTATTGGGTTCCATGTAATCGATAATTCCCCTCCCCCAAATTTCATGCCTTGTGCCTATAGTAGAAAGGATTATTATTATTATTATTATTATTATTATTATTATTATTATTATTATTATTATAGATAGATAGATAGATAAACTTACTTGGAGATGGATGCGTGGCGTTCAATCATATAATATAAATGATTTATATATGTGTGTGTGTATATATATATATATATATATATATACATCCATCTCCAAGTAAGTTTATCTTAATAATTCCGATGCGACTCTATCTTGTATTGCTCTCTTTCCCTTTCCCCTTTCGTTTCCTCTCTATCTGTCCCTTTCTCTTTTTCATGCTTCCCTCTTTACTCTCTCGTTGCTCACACGTGACCATCAGCCATCTTTCTTTTCCTAACTTGAGCTTCTTTCTCTCCTTTTGATCTGTCACACAGAACACACACATTCTTGTAAATCTCCTCTCCTATCTTTTCTCCAGTCACAGCTTGTTCCTCCAGCGTTCGCCACCTCACTTCGTTATGGCTTAGCAGCCCATACTGTTTGTTTTTACTGTCCTGTTTTTGTTACCAACTTTGACCTTCCGCAAATCCCAAATTTTATTTTTGCTTTGCGGGAGCAACTTTTTTCTCGAGTACACATCTTGTCGTAATTGCTCAAAATGTAGAGTAGATAAACAGCCAACAACTGATGAAGGGTCGTTCTTTATGTTACTTGTTTGTTTTCCATTTGTTTCTTTCGTTGTTCACCAAAAACTTCGTGTTCCATGTTTTCGTATTTCATGTTGTTTACGTTCTATGACGTCTTGTACCCATATATGCATATGTAAATACATATATATGTAAGTATGTACATATATGTATATATGCTATATATATATATTATTTATATTACATATATATATATATTATATATATGTATGTATATATATATATATATATATATATATATATATATGCATGTGAATGTATATATACATGTGTATATATATGTATATATGTATGTATGTATGCATGTATGTATGTGTGCGTGTGAGTCTGCCTTTTACATGCACAAACACCCACTTATGTGTACAAACCTTAAAAGAAGAAAAACCAAAACAACACGGTGGAAGACACAAACCGGCACTGATATGCGTGTGCGTGTATAACAGTGTATGTGAATAGCTACATAACATATGAATGTATATATGTATACGTATATATATATGTATATCTATGTGTGTGTATATATACACACATACACATACACACACTCGCATACACACATATATATATGTATATTAGACACACACATTCACACACATAATTTATGTATAGAATATAACAAATAAAAATATCATTCAAAAATAAAATACGTAAGAAGTTCAAGTTAGAGAATACATGTGTGTGTCTGTGTTTGAAGATATATATATATACGTGCGTGCGTATGTGTGTGTAGGTGTGTATGTATGTGTGTGTGTGTGTGTGTATGCGTGCGTGTGTGTGTCTTTGTACGCTTAGGATATGCGAGTAATGCAAAGATATATAAAAACCGAAATATTACAACATATATATATATATATATATATATA
>NC_068997.1:26189291-26192660 GCF_001194135.2 Octopus bimaculoides
TATATATATATATATATATATATATATATATATATATATATATATATGTATGTATGTATATATGTGTGTATATATATACATATATATGTATGTATTTATATATATATGTATTGATATATGTATGTGTATGTGTATGAGTGTATGCACGGTGTATATATGTGTGTGTATATATATGTGTATGTATGTGCGTGTGCATGCATGCGAGTATAGGATATCAGCATATATAATGTATATACCCCCGTTTGTCTCATATACATACATGTGTGTGTGTGTGTGTGTGTATACATATGTAGAAATATTTCTCTTAAAAACAGGCTATTTTTCTCTACTCGTTCTTCCATTTCATTCTCTGTTAAGTTCCAACCCTTTCTCCATTTCTAATCCGCATCTACGTATGTGTAATTCTTATATTTACTCTACCAACCACTCATTATACATAAATATATGTATGTATATGTATATACGTATATGTATACATATATTTGAATATATATGTGTATATGTATATACGTATATGTATGGATATATTTGAATAAATGCGTGTGCATACATACATACATGCATGCATATGTGAGTATATATATATATATATATATATATATATATATATATATATACATACACACATATACATATCAGTAACATTAAACGACTCATAATATTTTAGTCATCCTCAGTTATTTTCAAGGCCTTCATTTTATATACACAGATACACATATACAACTTCTCCTCGCTGCAGTATATACACCCACTGTCACATCACAATTACACCCACGTATTGGTGCCTCTTATGAACCGTGCAAAAATATTAGCTAAGTCTCCCTCATATCTCACCTTGTCTTGGAAAAGTACATTATTGTATATACCTTTTATAGTATAGATTATAGTCTTAGGTTTCCTTGTTATAAGAAAATGACAGGATAGCCATGGCTGGATTGCCATTGGAAATATGTCGACGTGATCAACTCTGGTCTCACACGAAAGGACAAAATTAACCTCAGACATTAATAATACATACAGTATGGCTAAAAGCACCAAGACATTTGCATTTTATTTAGATTACATTATTATTAATTTTATTCAATTTTCAGAGAAATTGAAGCATGTCTTTGACAATTCCGGAGCGTATTGAACTTATTTTGTGCGTCACTTATGGCCCACCATGTATATAATTTCCTCGATACACATCACACTCTCCGTATTAGGTATGCACGCATTCGCACGCGCTCACAGACACACACATGCACACATACATCATCACGCTCGTCCGACGGAACGACAAGGACCATTTAGTCATCTTTATGAATGACTGATGAATTGTGCTGTGATTTTGTCTGCAGTGAAGAATAGTCGCGCGACGTCATCGTAAATCTGTCGTCCGTGACATTCTTCAATCCAGAGGCAAGACCAGGTCAAGACGGTTGGAGATGGAGACTGATGCAGTGGATGACCCAGATATCTTACTTGCTTCGTCTTGCTCTCTGCACTCTGCAATATATCGCTGCACCTGTCTTCCGTTGGACCATGAAGCTTTCTTCTACAGACTCCATGCGATCCAGTCTTCATCTGCATAGGTAGGCAGGCCCTAATATACTAATTAAGCCATAGCTGGGACCCTGATCGGTGTTACTACTCCGAGCCCCAGGGACCAACTCTCGAATGCACTTTAAAGTCTTGCCCAAGACCTACATAAATGCACACACATTGCTCACAACACTTTGTCCTCCCGCTCATCACAGAGATATGGATAGATAAAGAAGGAAAGAAATAGAAGGGGGTGAGAATGCGTAAAAAAAGAAGAGGGTAAAGTGATAATGGTGGCGATGATGAAGGTGGTATGTGAAGGTACTATATACTTAATTGCTCATTATTGAACGTTGATTGATCTATTAATGGTGTCGTTTTCTACGATTTATTGATTGCTTGATTTCTTTAATGTCGCATATGAAATTATTTATATAATTTTTTTTTCTGTATTTACAGGAAAACCCAATGACTATTCTTATTCGAATCAACATGGAAACGGCGGTAATGCTGGCGGCAACGGTTCAAACGCAGGCAGTGGCGGCGGTGCTGGAACGGGTAACGGTCTTGGCAACACGATAGCCAATGGTTCGAGTCAGAACGGAAGTCCCGGAAGTGGAGGCAACGGCGTCGTCAATGGAAACAGTATGGGCGTCTTAACAGGCGCAGGTAATAACAGCGGCAGCAGCGGTGGAGGCGGAAGTGCTGGTGGCGGCGGAGTTGGTGGTGGTGGCGTTGGTGGTGGTGGAACCGGTCGCACGAACTTTACCAATAAGCAATTGACGGAACTCGAGAAAGAGTTCCACTTTAATAAATATCTAACTCGTGCCAGAAGAATCGAAATCGCGGCTGCTCTGGGACTGAACGAGACGCAGGTGAAAATCTGGTTTCAAAATCGTCGCATGAAACAAAAGAAACGACTCAAAGAGGCTCAAGGAACAACAGGTGCCAACGGCCCTGGAGGTCTGGAGAACTGTGCCTTGATAACAGACAGACTGAATGTTCCAACTATGGCACTTTGTAACGAGAGCAGATGATCTGAGCAAAGACAATCACCAAGACGTGAGAGAGGTACAGATAGATAAACAGAGAGAAAGAGAGAGAAAGAATGAGAGAGTGAGAGAGAGAGAGGTAGAGTGGAGTGAAAGAGAAAAGTGGTGATGGTGGTGGTGTGATGGTGGTGGTAAGATGGCCGCCGCGAGAAGAGGGGAAACCAAATGAAAGCGGAAGTGGGGAGAGAGATAAAATATAGAAATTAGGAAGGGGAAGAAAAAGAAGAAGAAGAAGAGATATGTATATTCAGAATTATATATACAAGTAAAGAAAGAAAATGGAAATGGTGGCGAGAAGAGGAAGAAAGGATGCAAAGTAGAAAAGAATGAGGTTAATAATGAAATGGTGATTTAAAGGAAAGAAGGAATATAAATAAAGAAAAAAAAGGAAAGAAAAGAATATGTAAGAGAAAGAGTAATTCTACAAAAATATGAATATATGACAAATAAATACGGGGTACAGCAAACGCTAAGAGGAGTGAGTGAGAATGTTAGAATGGCGGAGAAAGAGAGGTTGTGATTGTGATAGAGAGTGAAGGAGAGAAGATCTGTGTGTGCAAGACAGAGAAAACATAAAGGAGGTAAGTGTGAGAACGAGGGAGAGAAAGCGTGAGAGAGAGAGAGAGAGAGAGAGAGAGAGAGAGAGAGAGAGAGAGAGCAAGAAGGGGCAAAGAAATGAGGGTGTGTGTGAGAGCGAGAGAGAGAAAAGGGTAAAGGAGAGCGACAGAGTAAGAGAGAGTGTATGTGTTAGTGAGACAGATATATACATATATATGAATATAGAAATATATAT
>NC_068997.1:26192799-26196928 GCF_001194135.2 Octopus bimaculoides
TATACATGTATATATGTATGTATATATGTATATATATATATACGTACATATATACAGAGAGAGACAGACAGACAGAGAGAAAAGAACAGGGAAGAGAGTGCGTGTGAAAGAAATCGTAAGTCAGAAATATTTAAAGGAAAATACAAGACAAGAAAACAGGATTTTGGTGCTTGTGGCATCTGTGTGTGTGTGTGTGTGTGTGTGTGTGTGTGTGTGTGTGTGTGTGAGGGCGTGTTTGTGCGTGTATATGTGCCTTTGTGCATATGTGCATATGTGTGTGTTTGCATATGTGTGCGTGCATCTGAGTGCAATGGAAGCATATATGAATGAAATGTATGTACATATAAAAAATATCTACATATGCACGCTATCGAGTGAATGTGTATACGTATGCATGTATGCATGTATGTTAAAGATTGAATATATACTAAGCAATGCGTATAGCTATCTATGTATGTAAGTATGAAAATATTTAGTATGCTCCACCGAGATTTGAAACTTTGACTTTCAGTTTTCTAGATTGGCATTCTAATTAACTGAGCTACGGAGAGCCATGTACGTGTGTATATACGTATGTACATGTGTGAGTGAATGTAGCTATGTTTGTGAGTATGTGTGTTCGTTAATACATATGTGTGTGTGTGTGTGTGCATACGCTTGAAATACGTGTCTGTGCATGCGATACAGACACTAAATGTAAAAACAAAAAAAAAGATATATATATAAATATTAAAATATATATATATGTATATGATTAAAAATAATAATATTAATGATGTTGAGTTTTCTTATTATTAGAACAAATACTCTTACGGGAGCGAAAGAACAGGGTACAAATTGTTGTTGTTGTTGCTGTTGTTGTTGTTGTTCTTTTCTACTACTACTACTACTACTACTACTACTACTACTACTACACCTTCATCAGCGGTCGACCTCGGCAAATCCTGAAAGAATTCTTTATGGCGTTAGACAGGCATTTTCCCTTTCTAGCGATATAGTTAAATATTCAATAGACATACCATAGAGTTTGAATATTCTATTACACCCAATTTAACGGATACTATAGCGGCTATTAACTTTATAAAATTGAATACTATCAAAAAGAGTAAAAGTACGTTTGTTTATTTGAACTGTATAAACCAATTTGGATCTCCCTTTAACAGAACTCATCAGGTACAAAAAACGGTGATGATAATTTAGAACGTTTTCTGAGTAACGGCAGTAGCACTAATAGAATAAATAAGACATCTTATTACTAGATAACCAATAGAATATGAAACTGTAGGATTCGTCAAAATGTCCCTATGATAACCAATGTATTATAAATAATCGTATGTATAAATGCTAGGTTATAACATCTGCGTGTAACCATTATTACATCGGTGCAGTAGCTTCAGAATTCAAGATAATAAATATCACCACATTCATTCTTTTAAATGTAAAAAATTGCACAGGTCAAGTTCATCTGTCACATCAAAGGGCAAGACAGAGACAATGCTATTTCATGATCAACTGAAGATTATGCCCTTCCTTACGGGAGCTGTAATTTGTGCTCGATAGGTGCGCTAGAAATACTCAATTATAAACACAACTTTATTAATTCGCCGTTCTTGTTTATTTACTAAGACATGCTTAAAATTTCCGCACAAACATCCCACATAATTAAGTTATGTATAAATAAAATTAATCCTTGCATTCTGTTATTATGGTTTCTTTTTCCTTCTTACTCTTTTCTTGACTAATCTTTAACCTAATCCTTAACTATTGCACCGCATTTAATTCAGTTTAATTTTTATTTAATTGAATTCAATGCAACTATAGTAATCCTAATATTTCTTCAATAGACTATAGAGGCGAACAATTAACTAATAAAATTTACATGCGTTTATTATACACCTTCCTCTGTTCTCTCTTCAAGTTACTTTAAAACACCACCCTTCACAGATCGGACAGCAAGAAAAAAATACATTAGATAATAAGAATTCTCTTCTGCGTTGTTCTCACAGACTAACACGTTCCTATTCTTGATGACATTTTAACCTCCCAGGACTGTGAATTTGGCAAGTGTATAATAAATCAAAGAAGGTAATTTGATATGTCAGTTATCTACAGTCCCATTTTCATAAGTATGTTTGTTGGAAAATCTCAAAACCTACGACAACAACTTTAAGATCTGAGAAGAATGGTTGAGGGTTAACTGTTCCATTAATTAATTGATTAATTGTGCATAAAAAAATTATATGCCCATCAAATCTAGTAGCTTCAGAGAATTGGAGCTGTTAATATACATGCATACATAATCAAAAGGCTTTTTCAACTCAATATTTACAGGTTATTAGTCATAGCTTTATTTATATATATATATAATGAACTAAGCGGAGCAGGAGCATACACGAGGATGGAAAGTGTCGCTGAAGAGGTCACAGATGTGTGACGAAAGATTTCAGGACAATGGACATAAATTAGAATAAGAACGGTAATAAACGAATGAAGAACAAATATATAGAGCGTGTGTTTATTTGGTAAAAAAAAGAAGAAAGAAAAATGACCATACGGAAAATGCAACACACTTTTCAGAATGATTTAACGATAAAAAAATGAAGTCAGAATTATTTTATTTTGCCGAAACAATGGCTTTTCCAGAAGAAAAAATATTCTTAAGTTTTCATTTTATATTTGTGTACACATGTATATATATATATGTGTGTGTGTGTGTGTGTGCGTGTGTGTGTGTGTATGTGTGTGTGTGTGTGTGTGCATGGCATGGTGATCTCATATCAAGATAAACAGCGCATAACTTTGCAGGTGAGACCATATTAGAATTTTCTCCAGGTCGAGTAGGGTTGTTTAAGAATGATGAACAAAACACCCATGAAAACAGGTGAGTAAAGAAAAGAATGCATGGACTATTTCATAGGGATATCGAAGATAAGACAGACAGAGAAAAAAGATGGCTGTAGATGACTAAAAGTGACTTAAAACCGGAAACGGAGGCTCTAATCTGTGCTGCCCAAGAGCAAGCACTAAGAACAAATTACATAAAATACAGCATAGGCAACACATCAGAAAGTGATAAGTGCAGAATTTGTGGGCAAAATGGTGAAACCGCATGGCGTAGTACCAGTCAATGTACGCCACTAACCCAGAAGAAATATAAGAGACACCACGACAATATAGTAACGCTTGTCCATTGGGCACTGCAACAAGTATGGACTTGACAGAGCAAAAAATTGGTACGGCCATAAACCCGAAGGTATCATCGAAAATGATAATGCAAAGATCTTGTGGGATTTTATGATTCAGTGCGACCGTGAGATAGAGAATAGGAAGCCAGACGTAGAAAGAAAGCAAACTATGCTGGATCATAGATATTGCATTGGTGGAAGTGATGGTGATGGTGGTGGTGACGGTGGTGGTGGTGGTGGTGGTAGTAGTAGTAGTAGTAGTAGAATTTGAAGTAGCAGTTTTAGTAGTAGCAGTGATGGTGGTTGGTAGTAGTAGTAGTAGTAGTAGTAGTAGTAGTAGTAGTAGTAGTAGTAGTAGCAGTAGTAGTAGTAGTTGTTGTTGTATTGGTAGTTGTCTTTGTTGACTCTGTTGTAGTTGGTGTTGTAGCGGAAAGCACACGAGCGACATTACGATGACACCACCTACACACTGGCATCAAAGAATGCAAGAACACGAATATACCACTAATACTACTACCTGCACCACCAGAATCAAAATCACTACTGTTACTATTACTCCCACTGCCACCAACATCACTACCGCTTCTAATACCACCACCACCACCTCCACCGCCACCAATACTTCGGATCTTGTTCAAAACGGGGGCACCAGTATTTTCTTAACGAAACACTTTGAAACTTGGGACACTGGTAGAATGTGTCATATAAAACATCTTTTTCTCTTAGTCTTCTTAACAAAAAAACGTACATCGCAAGTTATTTCATGTTAAAGTTGTCGTATTTCTGTAATTTCAACCAATGTCTGACGTCCATTCAGCCGTAAAAATTAAGTGCTGACTACGTAAACAAACGATTCTCGGCGGTGATAAAATTATTATTTCCTTGTCAAAAAATGGCTGAAGCATATTGGCAGTAGCTAATAAACCTTTCTATTATAGGCACAA
>NC_068997.1:26197637-26201880 GCF_001194135.2 Octopus bimaculoides
ATCCCCACCACCATTACGATCAACAACACCACCACCACCACCATCCCTAGCACCGCTATCACCATAACGATCATCACCACTACCACCACCACTACCACCACCACTACCACGACCGCGATCACTCTGCAAACACGTCTTTCAGCAACGGTCTTCTGTTCACGTTATATTGTTTTCAGAAATCTACAATAACAACGAAAACAACATCCATTAACGGCGTGAACAACAATAACACCACCACCACCAACAACAACAACAACAAACGCAATATACAAACATAGCAAAGCGCAATATAGCACCACTCCAAATAAAAACAACAAATACAATAACAACAATAAGAACAGGAACAACAACGTTAAAAAGACAAACAAGTAAAAGTTAAGTCATTGATTGATGGCTGAATTCAATTATTGTTTTAATAAGACACATACACATTGACACATAGATGCACTTTCATACACACACATAGATATATATACATGCATACACACACACGTTGACACTTATAGAAGCACATCCATACACACACAGATGCATACATGCATACACGCACAGACACACAGAGTGACACTTATCGACACCCATCCATACACACACATAGGCATACATACACACACACACACACACACACATACACACATTGAAACTTAGAGATATCCATACACACACATCCACATCCACACCCAAATCCACATCCACACACATATAGTCACACATATAGACACATGCATTCACACTCAAAGTTATACATCTACACATAGACTTCTACATACGCATACACACTTATAGACACACAGACACACACACACACATACACATAGACATCCATGCACACTCACACACACACAAGTGCGTACGTACACACAGAGACACAAAGACATTTACACACACGCACATAGAACTTCTCTTACACACATAGATACACATTGGCACATTGGCACACACACACACACACACACACACTAAGGAACAAAGACACACATACACTCACATACATACACACACGTACACACCCACGCATGCACACAAACCCAATGAAGAACGAACGTTTGTCACATAACTTCCCATACCACCACCACCACCTCCTCCTCCTGCCCCTTCTCTTTCTCATGTCATCGCTATCACCACCACCATCATCATCGCTATCACCAACATCATCAATATCGTTGCAGTTGTAGCCAACGTCGTTGTCATCATCATCATCATCATCATCATTGTCAGCCCCACCCTTCTATATCATGTCCATGCAGTGGTATTTCCAATTGAAAATTTGCTATTTATACTACCAAGTAGTAGTGGCGGCAGCAGTAGCGTAGACGACTGCGGCTGCGGCGGCAGCTGCAGCAATAGCACGAATGGCTCTCTATTTAAAAGAATTTCTCTTGGCAGTTATGTAATTTCGGTTTCAGTCGCAGTGCAATATATATCAGCAACTATCTTCAGCCCGCAGATTCACGTGAATGGAAGTTGGTAGAAGGAAACTGTGTTATAAGGACATTTTGGAGGTTCATTTAATTTTAGGCTGGTATGTTAATCCATCATCCCGTCTAATGCCACCTTATTGGCCTTAAGCTTCTTTAGTGTTTTCCACTCTACTAGATGTATTCTTCTAATCAATCAGAAGTAAGACTGGGCTTGTTTGCCGAAGACGGGGGTCGTGGTTTTGGGGAATGTAGATTCAATATAGGCGCAAGAGTGGCTGTGTGGTAAGTAGCTTGTTTACAAACCACATGGGTCCGGGTTCAGTTCCACAGCGTGGCGCCTTGGGCAAGTGTCTTCTACTATAGCCTTGGGCCAACCAAAGCCTTGTGAATGGATATGGTAGACAGAAACTAAAAGAGGCCCGTCATGTGTATATATACACCACGTCCTCACGTTGTTGTTTTATATATATATATATATATATATACATACATACATACATACATACATACATACATACATAGACAAATTCCACTTTATTATTAGTGATTTGGTTAAATACCTCGATATTTAATCAAATGACTAATAAAGAAGTGGAACTGAGCCTGTGCGTGTGTTATTATTGGCGTAATAACTCTCCCAAGACACAACAAAATATGTTCAACTCACGAATTCACATAAAGAATCAAAGAATATTGGAAGCCAAATATAAAAACGGTGTGTGTGTGTGTGTGTGTGTGTGTGTGTGTGTGTGTATCATACAGAACAACACATCTGTATTAACACGAAAACTAGAGCTTACAAGTACATTTCAGACCAATTACAACAATATATTTTAACAGCACGAATAAGATTAACAACACAATAATAATTAACGATAATAACAAAAACAATACACTACAATACGACAGCAACGAGAACAACAACATTGTGTATAACATTATGAATAATTGACGAATAAGACGAACACACACACACACACACACATACACACATTAATACACATACACTTGCACTTGTACATACGTACATACACACACATGCATACGTACATACATACATACATACATACATACATGCGGGCATACGCACACTTGAATTCACTCTCTGATATACAAACAGGTATACACACACACACACACCTAAACACATCGTCTTACTCAAGCACGCCCATAGTTAAACACATGTAAACGATCACGCACACAAAGATAAACACACTGTGCTATACTAGGGCACATGCACACACACACACACACGCACACATACACACACATACGCCCACTTCCATGCGCATACACATGCGTTGAAAGATACTAAGACACAGCACACTTGAGCACCTAGAAACACACACACACACACACAGACATACACATTTGTGCCCTTACATACAAACAAACAAACACACGTACAAGTACGAATATACAGACACACATACACACACATATAAATGATAAAAGTTCGCACCCACAAGCAAATGTTCACACAGCACACGCACGCAAGCAGATACAACTGTTTTCATATACAGACACGCAAATTTTCCCACACATACATACACACATCATATGCACGTATACAACACACAAGCACACATTTACACATACGCATTTTGAATGATCTCCTCCATAGTTGTGTAATCAGGAATGAAATGTCTCCATTCTTCTAAAATGCGACACACAGACAAACAGACAGGCAGACAAACAGGGAAGCGGACAACCACATCTACCGTGACGGCCATCTTGAAATGACAACCAATATGGCGCTTAATTCAATCATTTAAGCGGTGTTACACTTCTTTCGCGTTTTTATTGAATTGCTTTGTGCTTTTGTAGTGGTGGTTGTTGTTGCTGTTGTTGGCGGTGGTAGTGGTGGTAGTTGTTTGTGGTGGTTTAGTTAGTGTTGTTATTGTTCTTGACATTATTGTAGTAGTAGTTCTTGTTGTTGGTTGTGTTAATGGTGGCGGTGGTGGTGGTGGTGTCGCTTGTTGTTGTTGCTGCGCTTTATTTTTTTTTGTCTCTAATACTATTTTTGTTATTGTTGTTACTATTTAGAGTCGACATTTTTTTGCTTTTGTTGCTGATATTGTTGCTGTTGTTGTGATTGTTATTGGTGGTTGTGGTGGATGTGGTGGTGGCGATCGTGAGACTGGGCTTGGGATGATAATAGTAGTAGTAGTAGTAGTAGTAGTAGTAGTAGTAGTAGTAGTAGTTGCAGCAGCAGCAGCAGCAACAGCAGCAGCAGCAGCAGCAGTAGCAGTAGTAGTAGTAGTAGTAGTAGTAGTAGTAGTAGTAGTAGTAGTAATAATGAGAGTGGTAGTGGTGGTGACGGTGGTAGTGGTGTTGATCATGGGGGTGGGAGATGGTGCTGATGGTATTGGTGGTATGGTTGATTGTGATGTTGATGATGGTGGTGGTGACGGTGTCGTTGTTGATTTTTGTTAACACGTTGTTTTTTTTTGTTTTTTTTTATTACTGTTGTAATTATTGTTGTTCTTTGTGTTGTTTAATACTTATTGCTGCCGTTGTCTTTGTTGCTGCTGCTGCTGTGTTGCTAGCGGTGACATTGTTGTTGGCTTTCTAGTCGCTGTCGCGGCTACTTGTGTCGTTGTATTTATGGTTGTTATTTATGCTATTGTTGTTGTTATTGTTGTTGTTGTTGCTGTTGTTGTTGTTGTTGCTGTTGATGCTGTTGTTCTTATTGTTGATGTTGTTGTCGTCGTCGTTGTTGTTGACGTTGCTTTTATTATAGTTTCTATCTTAGCTGTGGTTTTTCTTATCGTAGTTGCTTCTGTTGTTGTGGCTGCGGATCTAGTTCAAAACGGGGGGGG
>NC_068997.1:26202263-26204763 GCF_001194135.2 Octopus bimaculoides
GACAAGGAAATAATAATTTTATCACCGCCAGAATCGTTTGAGAATCGTTTGTTTACGTAGTCAGCACTTACTGTATTCGGCTGAATGGACGTCAGTCATTGGTTGAAATTACAGAAATACGACAACTTTAACATGAAATTAGTTGCAATATAATAATTTTTCTTAAGAAGACTAAGAGAAAAAGATGTTTTATATGACATTCTACCAGTGTCCCAAGTTTCAAAGTGTTTCGTTAAGAAAATACTGGTGCCCCCGTTTTGAACTAGATCCGTGGCTGCTGCCAGTACCATTACTGCTGTTGCTGCCGTTGTCGCTACTGCTGTTGATGTTATTGCTGTTGATGGTGTTGATGAGCTGCGATTAGCATCATTATTGTTGTACTAATTAAAAAAAAAAAAGACATAGCCGCCACTTGCAAGTGAGTATGAGCTGGTAACATATACCATGCTTTCGCTAACTGTTTTACATCTCTGTGTAGTCACGAGCAGTCATCCACACCCTCTCGACCCTTTCACCCATGAACAGCGGAACGTCGGACATGTGACATCTGGAGGAGAGAGAAAGAAGTGGGGAGGGTGTACCAGTCCCGGTCAGTTTGTCATTTTCGGTTGAATATTTAAGAATGATTTGAAGTGTCTGTGGGATGGGCGGCTTGCTGAGAGACATAATGTGCTGGCCGAGCAGGAATCGAAACTAGGACGCAACGATCATGAACCTAACACCTGTAGAATACAAATCAATAAATGACAGTGTTGGCCAATGTCTACATTGGATAATGTGTCGACATTATAAAATCAAAACTGCTGACAAATGGTATAAGCACCACCCTGAGGCTGTAACTGAGGGAGAAAATGTAACGATTCTTTGGGACTATCAGCATGTACAGACTAGACTATCAAAGTAAATGAACCAGATATTATTGTGAAAGACCAAAACAATAAAGTCTGTTTATTGATTCACATGAGCATACCCTGTGACCATAATAACTCGGCAAAAAGAATTTGGCAGGCTCAGAAAATATAAAGATTTGCAAATCGAAATCGAAAAGATGTGGCATCTCAAGACTTACAATACCAGTGATTGTAGGAACATCTGGAATTATCAAAGAAGGAACTGAAAATTATTTAAGAATGATCCCTGGCTTACCATCCATGAGAGAAGTGCAAAAGATTGTCTTAACTGGTACTTCACACCTACTGAGAAGAGCATTGTTACTAGGAATTTTCTTTCCTTTTTGCCCCTTTATTTTCTTAGATTAGTTTTAGATATCTGTGTACGCACGTGTCTGTGTATTCGCGCGCGCGTGTGCAGAGTCGTTAGTATGTTCTCGTTACTGAAAGACAATCGTATTCTGAATCAGTGTGAGACACGCACTGTGATTCCTTGAGATAAGACTTGTAGCAGGGCAGGAACAGTATGGCAGTGTGTCATACTGTGTGTCTTTCCCTTCTATTTATAAACTATTCCTTCAGATATATAAAATAGCAAACGACTCTCCTAAAATATATGACATCACCAGTTAAACTCACAGAGAATAGTCTCCATCTCGTTTTATCTTTAAGAGGTCTATATTCTCCACCGTTTAGATATCAAGATTACATTCCTAACATCTGGGAAGGTTTGAATTGCTCGCAACACCTCATAAACTGGATACTGAGTAATGACGATGGGGGACAACGGTTGAAGCGTTGTGAAGCAAGAGGGGTTAGTAGGGGTTAACTTGTAGAAACCTTTGGTCATGCAGTGGCAGAGTTAATTGTCCAACGAAACTGTTCTATGTGTCCGGTCTATGGTGGGGGTTGACATTGCCACAATGATGATGACGATGATGATGATGATGATGATGATGACGATGATGATGATGATAATGAGGATGATGATGATGATGACGACGATGATGATGATGACGACGATGACGATGAAGATGATGATGATGATGATGATAATAAATATGGCAGCTGCTGCTAATGATAATGATAATGATTATAATTTCTATTTATTAACGATAATGACTGCGGTGGTGGTGGTAACGACGATGATGGTGATGACGATGACAATGATGATGATGATAATGATGGTAATGCTGCTGATGCTGCTACTGCTGCTAGTGTCGCTGCTGCTGCGGATGATGCTGGCGATGATGATGATGATGACGATGATGACAGTGACTGTAAGTAAATGTTTGAGCGTATGAGGAGTACAATTCACACAACAAAAGTAGATATAGCGGTGGTTGTGGCGGTGGATGTGGTGGTGGTGGTGGTGGTGGTGGTGGTGGTGGTGGTGGTGGTGTAGGGGGTGCCAGTTGGCATGAGGGGGGTTGTCAGGCAGCAAGTGTAGGGTGGGGGAGTCAGAATGATTGATGATGATAGTTGTGTTGATTGATCGGGATAACGATGTTTTGCTATTGTTGTTGCTATTGTTAGTGCTGCTGATAACGCTGATCATGATGACGATGGTGATGGTGAGGAGGAGAAGGAGGAGGGATAGGAGGAGGGAG
>NC_068997.1:26208804-26209786 GCF_001194135.2 Octopus bimaculoides
ATATATATATATATATATATATATATATATATATATATATATATATATATATATATATATACATACATGTATATATACATGTATGAATGTACACCACGAAGGTTCCGGTTGACCCGATCAACAGAACAGCCAGATCGTGAAACGTGACAATGACAAAGCTGGCCCTTTGAATGACGGGTACTACTCCTTTTTGTTCACCGTGTGAACTGGAACTACGTGAAATGAAGTATATATATATATATATATATATATATATATAAGTGTATATATACATATATATGCATATATTTACATGTATATGTATATTAGCGTGCGTTTGTGTGTATGTTACTGTGTGTGTCTTTGCCTTCATTTGTTCGACTCAAACCTTGAAGGTGCTCCTCCAGCTATACTGACTGTTACTGCCTTGTGCCTCATAGACAATTGAATCAACTTTACCGGTTTTAACTTCAGCGATTGATGTTCTTTATATTTTATCATCCTCGAAAGTACGAAAGACACAATTACTTTGAATTGAGAACAGAAAAGAATGTCATTGACGAACGACCCTTCGAAACTTAAGCTTACATGTAGCCTAGTAAGACTTTTATTAAATAATGTAACTCCAAGAGAATGTATTTCTTTCGTTTGTATCTTCACTCTTGTGTGTCTGTGTCTGTGTGTGCGTATGTGTGTGGATATACGCATATATATAGATATAGATATATAGATATATGTATAATGATAATTAACTAACCAGAAGATGCATTTGGTATTAATCTTTTTGTACAATTATTGTTTCAATCCATCCTGCTACTGTCTCTTATGAGTGGGAGTCCGCTGAACATGTGTTGCATTCATTTTGCAGTCAGGGTCACGTCAAGTACATCCATAAATAAAGTGGTATCTTGCTAAAGATCCTGAGTTTAGGCTGTCATGTTGTTATATATATATATATATATATATATAGAGAGAGAGAGAGAGAGAGAGAGAGAGAGAGAGA
>NC_068997.1:26210060-26215790 GCF_001194135.2 Octopus bimaculoides
TATATATATATATATATATATATATATAGAGAGAGAGAGAGAGAGAGAGAGAGAGAGAGAGATACATGCATACATACATACATACATACATGCATACATACATACATATGGGTGTATGAATATATATATATACACTTATATGAATATGTATGTGTGTATATATATACACATAAACATACGTGAGTATTATATGAATCTACATGTTGGAGTATGTATTAATATATTTGTGTACGTGTATGAATGTATCAGAAGACGAAAATAACACAACACACACACACACACATACATACATACATACATACATACATACATACATGCATACATACATACATACATACTTACACACACACACACACATATATATATGCATGTATGTATGTATGTATACATATATTCACGCAGACACACACTCATATATACATAAATACATATATAGGCTTACAAAAGCACAGGCGTTTGTTTGTATATCATTATTTGGAATTTTGTTATTGGAAAGAAACCCACTGAACTGCTTTCTAGTTGCTCAACCAATTCCCCTTGGATGTGGTTCTTAGTTTTACCAAAACATGAAAAATACGATTCACCTCAGAGAATCTAAGTTGCTTTTCGGAAGAAGTATGAGCTTCCAAACCAAAACCAATACAAACAAAAAAAAAAGCTAATAACAACAAACAAACAAATATATATAGAGAATTAATATTTGAACCAAAATTTGGGGTAGAACTTGTTGCTTTGGTAACGAACGTCGTTGAATCTTGGTAAAAAAAAAAAAATAAAATATATTGAAATGAGTCTGAGTTAAACGGGTAGTTGAAGGTGGAGAGGTGAGTGTTAGGAAGGTGGGGAGGTTAATGTTATACTGGTGGTGATGGTGGTGCTGCTGGTGTTGGGGTGGGGTTACGGCTAGAATGACATTGATTGAAATGTAATTAATGACAACGGTAAAAGGTTATTGGAGCAGATAATGGAACCAGAAAGAAAATAAGTAAAATAAAATAAAATGAAAAATAAATCAATGACAATGATGACGACGACCACTGCGACGTCGAGATGACGACGGTTAGCAAATGGAGAGAAAACGGAAAATATATTTGGAAAAGTGAAAATGGTGGTTGGACTGACAAAACCGATGTCACATAGATTGGGTTTCTCTTGTGCTCTTTGGAAGAAATAGAGAGAGAGAGAGAGAGAGAGAGAGAGAGAGAGAGAGAGAGAGAGAGAGATACATGCATGCATACAGACAGACAGAACAGAGAAAGACAGGCAGACAGATAGATAGACGGACATCAGACAGACAGACGAACAGGGAGATAGGGATAGATAGATAGATAGATAGATAGATAGATAGATAGATAGATAGATAGATAGATAGATATGAAATCTATCTATATTTATACGGCGTAAACGAATAAATAATAGGCAAATAGATTGCTTGGATTTCGATATTCATTCACAATTTAGGGAATCGATTTCTTTACGCTCCCTATATCATATTTAATCAATCAATTTTGGACATAGCACTGAGGATAAGACCGTTCCCTCTTATTCTACATTTTGTGGTCGTTTGACCTGCTCGAAAACAGCAGTTAATCACCATGAAATCATGCACTACTGTCTTAAATGTGAATAATATTTTGCTTTTGTTTTGTTCTTTTATCCAAGATTAAAACATCTTTCTGACTGTGGATTTCACTGAAGTTTTCATTCGTAGACAGATTTATGTGTAGGAATTTATTTATGTCAGGGACGTGCCGCCTAGGTAGGCAATGTAAGCAGTGCCTACTCTGAATAAAATGGATCGATAATATTTTGCTTTTTTTTGGCAAAATATGCACCTGATTCAATAAAACTATGAAGGTTACTCTGATTACTATGCACAAAATACAAAATATTTTATTTTTTTTTGTAGATTAGGTAGGCATAATTTGCCCCTGCCTTTCAATCTCAGTATTAAAGCTACGCATAGAATTGTTGTGAAACACGTGCTGCGTACATTCCTACAACAACGTTTTCTTTACGCGCTATAAAGGCAGAAGTAAATTTACACCTGTTTTTCGTTTATTTTTGTGTGTGCTTTACTACATAAACGTTACCAACTGCCTACTCTGAGAAATTATATATATGGTAGTGGTGGTGGTGGTGGTGGTGATGGTGGTGATGATGATGCTGGTGGTGATATCAGTAATATTTTCGATGCTGATAGTAGTGGTGATGGTGGTGGGGATGATGATGATGATGATGCTGGTGGTAATATCAGTAATATTTTCGATGGTGCTAGTGGTGGTGGTGGTGGTGGTGGTAGTGTTAGGGACATTGGCTATAGTCGTTACAGTTATTATTGCTGTGTCGGTGTGGTGTGGCGTAGTAAGCTCTGGTGACGGGTATGGGTAAAAATATTGTTAGGGGCCTGGATATCGGCAAGGGACGAGGGTAGAAGTTTAGCTACTATGGCGAAAGAAATATTAAAAAAATTAAAAAAATAAAAAAAGAGAAGGATTTCGATATTTCCAGTGTGTCGTTACTCTGGTCGGGTGAAGGGTGTGGTCCACTGACAGTGATGGAGTAGCCAAGAGATGTGTGGGATACAGACTCCGTTGCTAAAGATGGTCAAAACGGCGCCCAACTTAAGCTGTTCCAACCGATCCAGACATTTTGTAGCCGCAACCGTCCCGTTCTTTGCCATATTTCCATCCTTCTATCTCCTTACACACATGCAAACGCTTATATGACTACACAGACACACACACACACACATATATATACATATATACATACATATACATACATGCATATATATATATATATATGCATACGCACATACATCTATATAGAAAGTGATATATATATATGTATATATATACACACACACAAACATATATGCATATACAAACACACACACACACACACACACACACACATATATATATGTATATATATATATATATATTTTTATATATATATATATATATATGTGTGTGTGTGTGTGTGTGTGTGTGTGTGTGTGTGTGTGTGTGTGTGTGTGTGTGTGTGTGTGTTTGTATATGTATATATGCGTGTGTGTGTATATATATATATAAATATATATATACATATGCAAGGTTATTCCCAGTTCAAATATGCTTCTAGCATATTCGAACCTGTAAGAAAGCCATAAATTGTGTTTCGTCACTGGGAAACATTCTCCAAATTTTCTCCATCACAAAACACAGTGAAGGACTATCCTACGAGTTCGAATTCGAATATACACCAAACGCATAATAAAATTTGACTAGAGCTGATAAAGTGTTTTAAATATATTATTTTGCTATCTATCCATAGCGTATTATTATAATAACATGTATTTTTTTAATATCAAAGAATGAATGGGATATTTCTTATTTCGCCATGGTTTTTTTTAAGTATTGTTTCTGGTATTAAAAAAAAAAACTAATGCGCTAAGATGTATTTAAGTTAAAATACTTAATAGTATACAAATATATTTTATGACCGTTATGTTAGTTTATTTTTCATATTTTATTTTTTTAAATTTTTATCTTTGCTTTTGTTTTGAAATATTAACGCTCACGTTTGAAAGCATATATATTTAAATTCAGTCTTTTCTTGGATCTGTAAATTCTCATATATCAAACATTACATTGAAGAGGTTCTTACCCATAAATAATGAATTTTCATAATATTAGTATGGGTAAGAATCGAAACAATTGTATGTAATTTCTATTTAATATTTATTATTATTTATTATATCATTATAAGTATATATTGTAATATATAATATTATGTTAATAAATTTTAATTTTTGACTTAACAATTGTATACCACCATTTTCTTTTCATATATATATATATATATATATATATATATATATATTACAGCTTACCTTGCTGTACTGATATGACTGAATGGCTCCCTTAACTAGAATTAAGAGTAAGGCGTGCGGGGATGTAGGCAAAAAGCATCCAGATATTCCCCTGTCGAATCAACGCAGCTTTGCACTGCAGGAGGTCGCGTTTATTTCGAGCGCTACCCGGGTCGTATCATCTCCAGTCGGCAGCTGATGAGGGGAAGGGATCTTGCATTTCGAACTGCATTGTTCTATTGTTTTCCTCCTTTACGATAGTATCATTCATTGGACTATGGTTATTCTGAAGCACCGCCCTAAATGGTTGCAGTCGGTTGTATCCATTATGTGTTTAAACATAATAATTAGGTCTTTGGAATCTATCTATCTATCGAACAAGCTAGTTACTATTTTGACACAACTGGATGTAACACTACACCAGACTAAGCTCACAGAAATGCATAGACAAACACATTTGTGTGTGTATGCTTGTGTGTCTACATTTACTACGGCCACAACGGTAGCTAACCAAGTATAACAGAAATATAACGACATAAGAGAGAGAAATATGGCTCACATTTCGTAGCTCGCGCCATCCTTAAACTTAGTAAACTCTTAAATACTTTTCACGTATCAAGTTAAGGCTGTAATGTTGATATTTTCCAAAATGGAGCCTGATCTGTTGCTACTCTTCCCATTTTATCTTTATCTTGTGACATTTGAAACCGACTCTCCGTATATGAATCCGATTTCCAATTTATATGTTTATGTACATATCTAGAAATGTGTGTGTACGTGAGTGTGTGTGTATAAGTAAGTATACATATGTGTATGTGTACATATATGTATGGATGCATATATATATGCGCGCGTGTGTGCGTGTATGCAATAATAATAACGATATATATATATATATATATATATATGTATAGATGGGCATCGCGTCAGTCGGTCACCATGGTAATCACTAAATGTAACAGACTCACTTCCTGCTCGTTCGTTCATTCTTCACAGCCGAATTACTCATATAACAACGTAGACACGCCACATATATCTTTCCATGTACATACACACACACTCACACGCACACACAAATATACATATACAGGTACATATATACATGCAAAATCCTACCAAGAGTGTATATGAGGGGCAGATGGGGGTGAAGTTAGTGCCTAAGACTACGGTGGATCAGTACAAAACACTACATCACACGGCTTGTCTCATGCATGATGTAGCTGGGACTTCCGTCTAAACGTCACCGCGATCGCACTTACAAGGAACAACAGCAGCAGCAGCAGCAGCAGCAACAACAACTATGATGACTACGGTGGCAACAACAGCTACAACAACTGCGATGGCACAGACCCGAAAATAGCTTAGAACAGCAAAGCGGAAGTAAAGGAAAATAATTAAGAAACGTGGAAGTAGCTGAATGTGTGTGGGAGGGGGAGGAGTTTGAAGGATGCAGTGTTTTTTTGTTTTCGTGCTAATTGGTAGTAATACCTATGTTCAAAGATCAGCTTTGATCAGCTTGCCATTTTATGCATACATACATACATACATACATACATACATACACATATATGTGTGTCTGTGTATACACGTATATTAGTGGTGTTATATCCTTACCAAAATCGACAAGTACAGGCATATATATATATATATATATATATATATATATATATATATATATATCACTTTGAGAATTATCCGGTCTTAATAGACACATGACATGTAATCTTCTTCTAGCACATTGGCAGTCCACCGAGTGAGCTCCTTTATATATATTTATATATATATATACATGTGTTATTGGTTATTTCTTTTCCTTCTTTAGACTTTTCCCTTACGCTTTTCCGACGAAGAGATATGCTCGAAACGTTAAACTC
>NC_068997.1:26217431-26219595 GCF_001194135.2 Octopus bimaculoides
ATATAATGTAATGGAGTAGAATTCTTCTTTCGATAAATATAATACAGTAAAAAATGGGGACCTAATGATAGAACATTTTATTGTAAATATATATATATATATATATATATATATATATATACGTTTACATGCACATGCAAACATACATTCATGCATACATAGATGTATATATACATAGCTGTATAGATGTTTGAGTGTGAGTTCGATGTGTGCTCGTGTGAAATATATGTATTTATATGTATAGATATTTAGATAGATTTAGACGGAGGTGTAGATAGTGTACATATACATAAATATGCTCACACACGGCAAGGCCCACAGATATACACATGCACACACAACCATATACGCATACGTGTGTGTGTGTGTGTATGCGCGTATGTGTGTGTGTTTGTTTGTTTGTGTGTGTGTATGTGTGTTTGCGCGCACGCGTGTGTACACACATACACGTACACATACATAAGAATCCATTCTGATAATATTGGACCTACCTGACAAGATGAAGATGGATTGAGATACACGATGTAGCAGTAGTAGTAATAGTAGTAATAGTAGTAGTAGTTGTAGTAGTAGTAGTAGTAGTAGTAGTTGTAGTAGTAGTAGTAGTAGTAGTAGTAGTAGTAGTAGCAGCAGCAGCAGCAGCAACACCAGCAACACTAGCAGTTGTAGTAGTGGTGGCAGCAAAACCACAAACATGTCAGTTGCGAGCAAATTCTTTTTCCACCATTTTAGCTATTGGTGAATGCGTTTGTCTCATGCGTAACTGTTTTTTTAGACAACCATATAAATACATACCTACCAATCTACCTACCTACCTACCTACCTACCTACCAACCTACCAACCTACCAACCTACCAACCTACCTACCTACCAACCTACCTACCTACCTACCTCCCTACTTGCCTACCTATCTACCTACCTACCTACCTACCTACCTACCAACCTACCTACCTACATACATAATACATACATACATACATACATATATACATACAAACACGTGCAAGCTTGTAGACGTATACGTTTCTTCAGACATATGTTCGTATACACAACCTCCATGTATGTATTTATGTATGGGTTGTGGGGTTGTCACCTGAATGGCACAAAGGTCTCTTCTGCGAGGAGTAAGAATCACCAAAAAATGGCTGATGCAACGACGCACTGCTACAGCCCAATCCCCCATACTACTACTACTACTACTACTACTACTACTACTACCACCACCACCATCACCACCACCACAGACATACACATACATATATGTACACCTTCCTATCACCTATACATTCATACATCTGTCATGTGATCTTTGCAGTGTGGGGTCATGCATTGTCCTGACGAAACCACTCCTTTTCGTCAGGAGCGGATCTTTTTTACTCCAGAGCTTGGTTCAAACGCTCTAATTGCTGACAGTAGACTTGAGCATTGGTTGTTGCATTAGGTGGTAACAATTCAAAGTGAATTACTCCTTTGCAATCCCACCAGATAGAGAGAAGAACCTTTTTCCCATGAAGTTCCCTTCTCGGTTGTGGTTGAGTTTTTTCCCTTTTACCAAGCCACTGTTTACAACGTTTAACATTTCGATAGAAAATCCATTTTTCGTCACCAGTTACAAATCTATCCAAAAAGGGTGAAATGAGTTCGCGAGAATGAAGAGAAGAGCATATGTCAACTCGAGATTTGCGGTTGCTTTCGGACAATTCATGAGGCACCCATTTTCCAAGTTTAGGAACCTTTCCAAGTTGTTGAAGATGACGATGAACAGTTGTATGGTTTAAACTAAGCTTTATTGCCAATTCTCCAATTGATAATGCAGGATTTTCTTCAAGTAATGCCTCGAGGAGCTTATCATCAAACATTCGATCTTCATCTTCAAGGCTGAAATCTCCACTTCTGAATTTTGCAAACCATCTTCTGCAAGTTCTTTCATTCGGGCATTCTTTCTTATAAGCTGAGTGTATGTTTCGAGTCGCTTCAGCTGCAGATTTTCCTTTTTTGTACTCATAAAGCATTATGTGCCTGAAATGCTCTTTGGATACTTCCATGTTAGAAAGGGTTTTAATCAAAGAAATTTTAATTCTATTATTTTGTAAAATAATATCTAATTAGTTTAAATGTACACAAATGCATAAAAATAATACTATTAAATTTCCTTCAATTTTAA
>NC_068997.1:26229097-26230356 GCF_001194135.2 Octopus bimaculoides
TAAGACAGGGTACGTGGGATATAATTAACAGTGTATTACTTTTTTCAATACAACTACAAGGTTTTTACATTTTTTCAAGTCACCCATGGTAGATAAAATCCTAACGCAAGCAATGGAATGTCATGTAGTCTATGTTGTCATATATGCAGAACACAGCTATGTAGAAATTACCAGCTTTGTAAATGTTACAAGAACTTTGTACATAGAGTTGAATAGAATCAGAAGTCTCGGGCGACAATATTTCAACTATACGTCGAACGGTTACATTTTGCACCTGAGTGGACTGGAGCAACGTGAAATGAAGTGTCTTGCTCAAGAACACAACGCGCTGCTCGGTCCAGGAATCGAACCGACGATATACACCTTAACCACAGATCAGGAAAAGCCT
The DNA here is from genome assembly GCF_001194135.2 of Octopus bimaculoides. Lineage (NCBI taxonomy): Eukaryota > Metazoa > Mollusca > Cephalopoda > Octopoda > Octopodidae > Octopus > Octopus bimaculoides. Next base: position 26,229,486 of record NC_068997.1, read on the forward strand.
GAAACAATGCTTTCAAGTGCATTTTGTCCGATACTCTAACACGTCTACCAATTCACTGCTTTGGCATGGATTTTTGCTATTATGTTCAGCAGGTCAAGCGGCCACGTGGAAGATTTTTATCATAGGCTAGTTCAGTGCCGAGACGGAAAGACATATGGCAAATATAATATATTCAACATAGTCCCTGGGGATTCTTGACATTTAGGGAAACACAGTGGGTAGGGGTCCTTTCCATTATTTTACTTATTCCCTTTTGGGGGTTCAGTACTTGTTTGTGTTGAAATATAGAATATATTCCGTCATCTGGATATACTTCTTATCGAAGGTAATCAGACATATTCCCTCCCTCTCACAACATTTCTTCTTCGCAATAACACACATAAATACGCATGCGCACACACAGAGACATATGTGTGTGTGTATGGGTTTCTGTGTACATGTATCTGCGTTGTCTATATATGCATAAATGCATATACTCACATTTAAACATATGCATAAAATATATGTATACACACACAAACATATACTCCTATATATATATTATGTCTGTGTGTATATATATATGTGTGTGTGTGTGTGTGTGTGTGTGTGTGTGTACAAGTATATGTGTGTATATAAGAATATACACATGAGAATATATCGCGTACATTATACTCCAGTAAACAACAGGTGATTAATTATGTATTAAATGCCAATTATGCAGGGCCGAAAACTATATACATATACATATATATGTGTGTGTATGTATGTGTGTGTGTTTCAGTGAGTGTGCGTGTGTGCGCACCTACATATATACAAATGCATATATCTATCTATATATACACACACACACACATATATATATATATATATATATATATATATATATATA
>NC_068997.1:26234381-26238555 GCF_001194135.2 Octopus bimaculoides
ATGTATGTATGTATGTATATATATATATATATATATATATATATATATATATATATATACAATAACTCTTTCTACCATAGTCACAAGGCCTGAAATTTTGGGGGAGGGGTTAGTCTATTACAATGACCCTAGTGCTCAACTCAAAAATAAGTACCAGCCAACTACTGGGGTCGACTACTGCAATCAACTCCCCTCTCTCCTCAAAACCTGCTGGCCCTGGGCCATAATTTAAAACCATTATCAATGTTGTAATTGTTCTTGTTGATGTTACAGTTGTTACTGTTGCTGCTAGTAGTAGTAGTAGTAGTAGTAGTAGTAGTAGTAGAAGTATTTGCTGTTTTTGTTGTTGTTGTTGTTGTTGTTGATGTTTTCGTCATTGCTGTTGTCGTATTGTCGTCGTCGTCGTCGTCATAACCGTTGTTGTTATGGCAGCAGCTGTTGCTTTTGTCATCATCGTTGTTGTCCTTGTTGTTTTTGTTGTTGTCATTCCTCTTCCTGCCGGTGTTGTTGTGGCTGCTGTTTCTGCTGCTGCTGTTGTTGTTCCTGATGGTGTCGTTACTAAGCAGCAGCAGTAGTAGTAGTAGTAGTAGTAGTAGTAGTAGTAGTAGTAGTAGTAGTAGTAGTAGTAGTTAGTTGTTGTTGTTGTTGTTGTTGTTGTTGTTTTGTTGTTGTTTATAAGCCTCTTGTTCATTTTCCCATCACTTCAATTACCAATCTGTTCGGTTCAGTCCGGTACAGAATTCATTAAAATCCTTTCGTCTCAACAATAACAAGAGCAACAACAACAACAACAACAACAGCAGCAACAATAACGTCCAGTAGAAATCTTATTTGGTTTGGATCGACTTAAATCGAATCTGGGCGGCGACTAAAGACTAAACAAAGCAACACAACAGGAAGAAAAAAATAGCCAGCCAACCAACCATCCTGCCCGCTTGCGCCTCTCATTACCACCGACCCTCCGACTTAGCTTGCCCCAATCCGATATCAACAACATCTCACTCTATCCGCCGTTCCTATTCCGTCCGCCACCACCACCATTACAACTACTACCGCTGCCATCTTTACTATCTGTCACACGTGACATTTTCAAAGTGCATAGAAATGAAATTTTGATGATTGATTACAAATCTTTTTGACAAGACCCGGGGTCCTTTTTACGACGGAAATTACGGAGAAAAATTATAAAAACATAAAATAAGCAGCCATTTTTAGTTTTTGCATTTGTAGTTATTATTGTTTTTCTTTTATGTGTGTTATTTTTTGCTTTGTTTTGTTTTTGTTCTTTGCTATAATTCCCCCTCGCTTTCCTTTTCAAACCACCCACAAATCTTTGTTACTTTCACTTTCAGTTTTGTTGTTTTTTAAGTTTATTTATATATGTTGTATTTTTATTTTTGTATTTTGTTTGTAGTTTTGGTTGGTTAACTAAGTTAGTTTCTCTTGATGATTCCTTTATTTTTGGATCGCTAATTTGTGACGAAGAAAGTGAGAGAAAGAGAGAGATACATAAAGTGAGAGAATGAGGGAAAGAGAGACATACATAAAGAGAGAGAGAGAGAGAGAGAGTGAGAGAGGATCACACACAGGAGTACTGAGAAATATACAGAGAGGGAGACAGTGAGAAATAGAGAGAGAAATACAGAGAGACAGAGAGAGAGACAAAAAGAAAGGGAAAGAGAGATTGACAAAGAGAGAGAGAGGGAGACAGAGAGAGAGACAAAGACAAGAAGACAGAAAAAACAAATAGAGAGAGGGGAGGGACAGAGAGCGACAAAGAGAGACAGCAAAATAAAGAGAGAGGTAGAAATATAGAGAAAGAAGGAGGGAGAGAATAAGCCATAAGGAGAATAAGATATAGAGCTAATGAGATAATGAATTTGTAAATGATAAGAGAGAGTGAATGACTGTGTGTGTGTGTGTGTGTGTGTGTGTGTGTGTGTGAGAGAGAGAGAGAGAGAGAGAGACAGAGAGAGAGAGAGAGAGATCAGGGGTATATGAAAGACGGAAAGGGAATGAGCCAGAGATAGAAAGAAACAATAGACTAAAGGAGAAGAGATACGAGAGAAAATGGAAGAGAATTAAGAAAGAATCTTTAAAAAAAACGGAAAATGGAAGTGAGAAACAAAATGAGCAAGGGCTTTTTCTTGAATACCCTTAATCGTCAATGCCCCCCCCCCACTCCTTTGAGGTCTCCAGACTCTACACCGTTCTACCAGTTTCACCACCACCCCTATAAACCAAATCCGTTGACCGAAGAATTTGCTTCACAATCTTGAGTTTTTTTTTTCCGTGGAATTGCACTGCAAAAGAAAGCTTGGTAGGTGTCTTGTGGCATCGAAACCCCTAAGTTACTTCGACATTGTCTACAACCTCATTATGGTAACCCCTGCCACGGCACTGGTGTCAGATTGTCACGAAAGCCCCGTTCGTTTTGGATTGATCAGTGACGTGGCAGGAAGGCACATGTTGCATGGGTAACAACCTGTCCTCTATGCTAACGGTCCCCGACCACTTTTTGCACCACGTACCGGTTTCAACCAAGGAAATATTTCCACTGGACGAGGGATCACTCGTTTAACCCTGCTGTACTCTTTCACCACAACTTTCTCCCATTCTTCCTTCCTGTTTCTAAATGTTGGCATGCTCGCTTAGCCAGCGGAGTGGCGTCATTTAAAGGCTAAAACAATATGAAGCATATAAATTTTACTGATCTGAGGCACAATTTTTTCATGGCCCCTGAAAAATAGCTGTGGGTTCCCAGTTTACTATACAGCGTCTGTAGACTCCTAGAGTTCTTATATGGACACCCCCGTGTCCAAATGAACACCCCCGTGTCCAAATGGACCCCAGCTAAGAACCCCTACTTTAGAAGGTGTCTGGTACCATAGGCTCAAACAGACCGAAATATCTGTTGATGACTGTGATTTATAAGGTTTACCTGTAATTTCTTAGGGTCAACCATGTTAGATATTGTATCAAGCTGTTTCAGTCTGAGGGAAATTATTTTACGTTTCGAGCATACGCTCTTCCTCTGAAAGAATAGACCAGTAGAGAAAAAGCAATTAGAAATAAAAGAACACCATCATATCTGCGGAATATTCAGCCACTTACATTATAGAACAATATGTAAAAAATTTAAAGACTTAGCCTTTCCCACGCACGTACGCACGAACACAATCGCACACACAAACACACACAAACATACAGACATACACACACTCAGACATACATCACTCACACGCACGCACACACACACACACACACACACACACTTACTCAAGCACACGCATACATACTCGCACGCAATCTGCAATGTTGATTCTGTCTTAAGATTAGATGTCATCAACAAATCTCTGTCGAATATTCAACCAGTTTGTACAATAATTGAATGTGAAGAGAGTTTAGCTAATCGAATACCTGGATTATTCCCCGTCGACACTGACGAAGATCCATCTATTTTATGCTTGCATGACCATTTATCTGTGTCTGTTACTATGTTTGTATGCTTGTGCTAGAATCTATTTGTGTGTAGGGAGTTGCCTCTATGTGAATGTGTATTCGTGTTTGTGTGTATTTGAGTGATTGTTTGCATGCGTATGTATGTGTTTGTGTGTGTGAGAGAAAGAGAGGGGGAGAGAGAGTAAGAGAGGTAGTCATTGAGAAGGAGAAAAAAGTTACATACACTAATATTATTTAGTGAAGCGTAATATAAACTTAGTTTAGCGTCATTTGATGCCGTAATTAACCAACCAATCACTGGCGTTTCAAAACTCTCTCCGTCTCTCTCTTTCTTTCTGTCTCTCGCTTTCCGTCTTCCTCTCTCTCACTCACTTTCCTTCTTTCTCTTTTTCTTTTTCACTCTCTCCCTTTCTCTCTCTCTCTCTCTTACAACTTCTATATTTCATTGGTTCATTCCTTTTGGTTGTCTGTATCTCGTTATCTGTTTCTACTTTCCTTCTTACTACACCCCTCCTTCCCTCTCTCTACACACTTCCTTCTATACGCACATACATACACGCACATATATATATATATATATATATACACACACACACACACATATATATATATATATATATATATATATATATATATATATATGTATGTATGTTTGTATATATATATGTATATGTATAAATGTATATATATATATATATATATATGTATGTAC
>NC_068997.1:26240225-26243300 GCF_001194135.2 Octopus bimaculoides
GGTGATAATGATAATGATGGTGACGGCAGTGGTGGTAGTGGTGGTGATGTTTGTGTCCGTGGTACCAGCAGCAGACGTTTTTTGGGAGATGACCGCAGATCAGTTGATAGCGAGCAAGACGAAGCGTGTGAGAACCATAACTATGAACTATCCATAACGGCGAGTTCTGGCTCACACACGGTTACAACAGAGTTGATAGTTTTGATCTACCATCAGCGACCCGTCTATCATTGGAGCTAAGATGAAGCAATGTGACGGGAAATTTCCAATATACGAATGGAACCCAATTGCTTGAAACTTAGCGATAAGATCCACAGACCAGAAACAGTCAAATGTATTGCTGATGACCAAATGTTAACTCTCTTTAAATTTCTCGAAGTCCCGCAAGTGAATGTCATTATCAGAGCAGGCTTTCAGCAGATCTGATTTTACAGGTGTACTAGTTGTCTTTTATTGGGCGGGAGAGATATACAGGGTGTCCACAAAATCTGGGTACATAGGGATTAACACATACGTTAAGAAATTATTATTTCTTATATTTAATTGTTTATGTTATGATTTTATTTACCCCATGTACCCAGACCTTGTGGACACCCTGTAGATAAATAGAGAGAGAGAGAGAGTGTGTGTGTGTGTGTGTGTGTGTGTGTGTGTGTGTGTGTGTGTGTGTGTGTGTGTGTGTGTGCGTGTGTATTTGTTTGAATCAATATTTGTGTATAACTGTGCATGTACGTATGTGTGTCTGTATCAATATGACAGCATCTCTGGTCGAAGACGTTCTAACCATGGCCATCGCTACCCTTGCGTCGTATTTAATGCTACATTATGTAATCTACACTGGCCTCTCATTGTTTTGTGTATCCACGCGAGTGTGTGTATGTGTATGTGTATGTGTATGTGTGTGTGTGAGTGTGTGCACGTGCATGAGTGAGCTGGTGTGTGTGTGTGTGCATGTGTTTGGAGCCTTGCACGTGTGTGTGTGTACGTATCTATGTCTGTGTGTGTACATGTGTCTATTTATATATCAGTATAACCAAATATGCATGTATGAATGTGTTTACCTTTCTTTCGTTCTTTCTTTTTCTCTCTCTCTCTATCTCTCTCTCTCTCTCTATCTATCTCTCTCTCCCTATATATATATATAATATTTATATATCTGCTTGTATCTGTATGTGTGTGTGTGTGTGTGTGTGTGTGTGTGTGTGTGTGTGTGTGTGCGTGTTTGTGTGTCGATGTATCAGTGTGTCTCAATGTGTGAATGTATCTCTCATTTTGTGTGTGTATGTGTGCATATGTGTATGTATGTGCGCATATGTGTGCGTATGCATGTGTATATTTGCGTGTATACGAGGATGTCTGTAAATGCTATGCTTCCTTGATCAGCCATAGCGTTTCCGTTTCGAATCTCTCTTCTTCCTCCAATAAATATTAATCGCGTATACGTGTGTATATGTGTATGTATATTTGTGTAAACGTATATACACATGTATGTGATGTACGAATTTGTATCTGTGTATGTGTGTGTGTGTGTGTGTTTGCCTATGTCTATATCCATGCGTGGATTGTGTGCGGATGTGCGCGCGCACGCGTGTACGAACATATGAATCTGTGTCTGTGTTTATCTGTGTGTGTGTGTGTTTTGTATGTGTATGTGTACATGTGTGTATGTGTACATGTGTGTATGTGTACATGTGTGTATGTGTGTGTGTGCACGTCTGTACATGCGTGTCAATGTGTGTATATGTATTTGCGTGAGTAGGCATGCTTGTGTGTATGTGCGTGTATAAGACACAGAAAGAAAAAGAAAGAGAGAGAGAGAGAGAGTCTGCTTATCTTTGATGCTTTATGTGCGCACGCGCGTGTTTGCAGAAGGTGGACACAGTTGATTGATGGGGTACGAATCATGTAATGCGAATTGCGGTCATCTTGCTTTCCAAACTGGACTCTGTCCTGTATTGTTGTCCAACATCATTGTCAACAACAACAACAAAAACAACATCACCACCATCGCCACCCCCACCAGCACCACCACTACTACCAACAACAACAACAAGAACGAGATATTCAGATGACACAGCTAAAGACAATTAGGCTCTAAGTGATTTTGAAACAAGTTCGGTTCAGGAACGGTTAACTCTGCTTTAAAGTTTGAGCCGGAATTAGATAAGAACAAGCTGTCTCCAATTGACAATACAAGAATAAGTTTGACAATTCGTGGAGACGGTTGACAATAAGATGAAGACGGACATTTTTTTTTTTCTTTTTCTAAACTGTCACTTTTGCAAAAACAACTGGATCAGCTTCAACCATCAACAGTAAACACGAGGACATTGTAACAATGACCAATAAAATCTCATTGTATTTTAACAGTATTGTTGTGTTTTGGTCGCTAAAAAAAAAAAAAAGAAAATTTGGAGCCGAAAACGAGATAAGAACAAGATGGCGAATTATCGCTCCTGACATAAACAGCTAGAATTCTCTGTCGTTTGTTGACGAAATAACAAAAATAAGAAAAAGGTAAAAGAAATCAGTGGGAGATTTCAATAGTAGAAACAAAGATTGCATCAATGACAATATAAAACTGCTGTGATTAACATTGTTGTTTGCATGGATTTAATTTTTCTTTTTGTTTTATTCTTCTTAAACCGGAAACTAGATAAAAACAACATGGCGAATATCATTTGCTTGCTGATGCAACAGAAAGACGTTATAATATCTCTTGCTTCTTCCAGTAATTTGATTGCGGCAATGCTAGGGCAACGCTTTCAAGGTTTTAGTGGAACACATTCATGACAGTACTTTATTTTCCTTAAGCCTGGTGACATCTTCGGGAGAAGTTTTCTACTATAGCCGACAAAAAGGAAGATTGCTTCTCAGCCTCATGGTTCTGGGTTCAGTCCCACTGCGTGACATCTTCCGGAGGGGTCTTCTACTATAGACGACAAAAGCCTTTCGAGTGGATTTCGTAGACAGAAACTAAAAGAAGACGGTAGTATACACACACACACACACACACACACACACACACACACATATATATATATATATATATATATATATATATATATATATATA
>NC_068997.1:26243647-26247098 GCF_001194135.2 Octopus bimaculoides
TATATATATATATATATACACACACACACGCACACGTGTATGTAAGTAAGTAAGTAAGTATGTATGTATGTATGTATGTATGTATGTATGCATTACTGCCTCCATCTATGCTCGTCCAGGATTGCTCTTGCCGTGGACTTGGTTTTCGATGAAGAATTCGGAGTTTAAGTTCAAAATTCATTTGAGACAAGTAATACTACGTGCATTCTATATTGAGCATATCTATCTCTCACCCATTGTATGTATGTATATGGGGGCCGTAATTATATGTGTATATATATTTATTTATTTATTTTTCTTAGCGTATTTGATATGAAATGGTTTCCATGTTTCACATACACACAGTATGCCATATAAATACTTATAATATACTCATTTCTGTTATTGTCTCTTTTTTCTCTCAATTCTTTGTCTGAAGTTTGTAGCATTTAAATGAAAGTCTAGTTGCATCTATGAAATATTTATCTTTCCGCATGATATATGCACATAGACATACGTACGTATGTGTGTGTGTATGATAATGCACACACGTGTATATATATATATATATATATATACACACACACAGAGACAGACAGACAGACAGACACATCGACAGACAGACAGAGATATGTGTGTATACATACACACACACACACACACACATATATATAGATAGATAAATAGATCGATAGATAGATAGATATAGACATATATATATACAAATATATATATGTGTGTGTGTGTTTGTATTTATGTATGAACGCACAGGTATATGTCTATATGTATACATACATGCATATATATATATATATATATATATATATATATATATATATATAATCGCACTCATATATATGTTTACTTTTATTTATATATACATATATGTGTATGTATGCCATATTATATACATATACATGTATGTATGCCTATATATTTATATACATATACATACTAACTAGAGGGAGAAAGTGGGAGGAGATATTATAAAGGGAGTAGCATTATCTATTTGGTGATGTATTTAATTAAATTTACATAGAATAGCACTTCATCCAACACGGAAAATGTTCATTTGCTACAAAACCATTATCACCAACATCACCACCACTACCAGCACCACCACCACCACCACCACCACCAACAGCAACCACAATGACAACAACAGCAGCAGCAGTGGCAGCAGCAAAAATTACAAAGTCTGCAATAACAGCGATGACAGTGATAACACGAAAAACAACAGCGGCAGCATTAACAATGACAAACTCCAGAAAAAGAATATAGAAATGAGCAAGATGAATAAATAAATAAATAAATAAATAGATGGTGATGATGATGGTGATGATGATGATGATGATGATGATGATGATGATGATGATGATGATTACTAAATAGATAAATGTAAAATACACTAAAATGATCGATCAACAAGGAAAGTAACGGAATATATAATGAATAGAAGCAACGACTGCTACAACGACGACAGTGACGACAACAATAATAATCATAATAATCCTTTCTACTATAGGCACAGGGTCCTGAAATGTTAGCTTGTTTCATCGACCCCGAATATATAAAAAGCAAAGTCGACCTGACGCTAAGAATTTTGTCCGGCATGTTAACCATAGAACCCTCAACCCGCTTCTATAGTGTGTGTTTATAAAACTCCCTATTTCTTTGTATGGTACTGGACAAATTCAAAAATATAAAGAACCATTTAAATCAAGGGTCGGAGAACCTTTTCAACCAATTACCCCAAAATGTATTTATTTAAGCCGACGTTACTCCCTTGATTTAAAAAAAAAGAAAATCGTATATTCTTTGATTTCAAAAGATTTGTTGAATCTATTTATATGGAGAATATAAATATAAATGTGGAGGCGCAATGGCCCAGTGGATAGGGCAGCGGATTGGCGGTCATAGGATCGCGGTTTCGATTCCCAGACCGGGCGTTGTGAGTGATAAATTAACATCCTCATTATGAAACAAAAGGATGTTTCAAAAAATTTTTCACTTCAGGTTTTGGAGAAATGATGTTTCATTTTTGTTACAATTACATCAAAATCGGGGCATTTTGATGCCAGAGCAATTTGGATACAGTTTTCGGGGTTCAGTCGATTACTCTGCTTTGTTTTTATGCTCGTTTAAGTGGAAAATCCTTGTTTGCAAAGGTAGATTACTGCAAAAGGCAACAAATCTTTGCTTGCCTCTTCATGCCTCAAGAAAAATTTCTGTCGTAACAAGGAACACGCTTTTATATAATTTTACTTATGTCTGATGAGTCCTCATTACCCGCAAGAATTTCATTTTTACCCCACTTGGGGTAATCTACTCCGGTTCACCACCCCCTAATTTAAATAATATGAAGCATTGCTAAGACAGTGAGCTAGAAGAATCATTAGCCAAGCATCCTTTTCCAAGTAAGTTTTATCTTATATTTAAACATACATACATACATACATACATACATACATACATATATACATATGATAGATAGATAGATAGATCGATAGATAGATAGATAGATAGATAGATAGATAGATAGATAGATAGATAGATAGATAGATACTTAGATAGATAGATAGATAGATAGATAGATAGATAGATGCACACGAAACTTTTGGGGACGGACACAAACTAAGCCCGCCTTCATAGAAATTTTTTCCATTGCCTCTCCCCATCCCCCCTATACACCTGCTGAATATTCCGCCTCTAACTCATACATTGTTCCTCATCAATGAATCACCAACTTCAGTCAGGATTGCCATGTTTGGGCTCTTTTTTCTTCTTAGTCTTTTTTTTTTTTTACATATTTTCTTTTCTTTCTTCAAAACAAACATCATCTCTCTCTCTCTATAAAGCTTATCTGCCCCCGTTTTGACCAAACCCTACACCTCTCTGCATGCTCGCCACCACTACGTACTCACCACCATCACAACCACCATCAGTGCAACATCCTTACTACCATCAACATCGCTACCACATCCTCAACTACCTCCACCACTACTACTGCAAAAACACCACCACAAACACAACTACACCAGCACCATCACTACCACCACCATCACTACTGCCACCAACACCACCGCCGCCGCCACCACCATTTAATTTCCACCATTTACCACTAGTTCCTTTCTTACCTCTACAAAAATACCTTCGTTGCTACCTTCACTCGATTGTAAAGCTCACAATATTTTTATCTTTATTGCTGTTGTTGTTGTTGTTATTATTATTATTATTACTATTATTACTATTATTATTATTATTATTATTATTATTATTATTATTATTATTATTATTATTATTACTATTATTATTATTATCATCATCATCATCATTATTGTTATTATTATTATTATTATTATTATTATTGAATAAATAAATAAATAAATAAATAAATAAATAAATAAATAAATACATGAAATCATTATTATCATTATCGTAGTTGTACTACGACTAATAGTCGCCATAATAG
>NC_068997.1:26249526-26252214 GCF_001194135.2 Octopus bimaculoides
TGTGTGTGTGTGTGTGTGTGTGTGTGTGTGTGTGTGTGTGTGTATTCAACGGGGTTCCACATAATTTCTACTTAATTCACTTACGAAGCTTTGGTCGACCGGAGACTGTGGTAGACGACACTTGCCCCATGTGCTGCGTTGTAGGACTAAACCCGATACCACGTCGTATGCATGCACATTTCTGTCGGTATGTGTGCTTATGTTTGTGACTGTGCCCCCAACCCCGCTTGACACCTCGTTATGCAGCGATTAGGCCAAAGAAATCGATAGAATGAGTACCAGCCTGTCATATACATGTGTGCGTGTGTGCACGCGCATGTGTGTGTGAGTGTGTGTTGTTGTGTTTGTGTTTGCACACCCCCGCCCCACCACCACCACCACCACTTAACCGTGTGTTTACGCGTGTGTGTGTGTGTGTGTATGTGTGTGTGTGTGTGTGTGTGTGTGTGTGTGTGTGTGTGTGTGTGTGTGTGTGTGTGTACGTGCGTGTGTATGTGTGTGTTTACGTCCCCGTAATTTAGCGGTTCGGCAATACAGACCGATAAAATAAGTACCAGGCTAGAATAAGAAAATTGTACTGGGGCCCGATTCATTCGACTAAAATTTTTCAAGGTGGTGTCCCAGCATGGCCGCGGTCAAATGACTGATACAAGTAAAAGAATAAAAGAATATAATTTGTCGAACTTGCTCAGATTTGCTCGTTTCGGTCATGCAACACATCAAGAACCCGTATAACATTTGGGAGATGAGCAGTATAGAGAACAGAGGGTAACATTCCGGTCAACCCGTGTATATCTACCTTGAGGTATCGACTCAGGCATATCCTTATTTATATTCTTACTTAGATTTCCAGTTATGTCTTACAAAATGCATGCGTTTCCCAGTAATGACATGAAAGATGATTTCAAAATCATTGCCCGTTTGCATGCGTTGTCTTTGTTTGGTTGAAAGCTTTTTCTAGGAAATGCTTGAAATGGTCTGTAATATGCGGGTGGAAACGCCGAACATGCTTTGCCCTCGTCTGTTTAACAGTTGTCCAAGCAAGAGAACCCTTACCATAGAAACGGGATTCCTTGGTAGAAAGGAAGAGGTTTGTTTTAAAATATCCACTGGTATCTATGACTTCTAAATTAGTGGTTCTTAGTTACATTAATGACTACTACTACTACTACTACTACTACTACTACTACTACTACTACTACTACTACTACTACTACTCTGATGCTGATGCTACTACTATTACTGTTAGGTTGTCCGGAAAGTTCTGAGCGTTTTGTAATATGCAAAAAGAGAAATGAATAATTGATGTCAATAAATTTTATTCAATGAAATAATTTCCATTATCATTAATGAGCTTTTTCCATCGATCAGGCAATTTAAATATTCCATCAGCATAAAATTTGATTGGTTTGAAGAGAGCTATCTATATGCATTTTGAGTCTAAATCGTTGAATGTTTTTCCTGGCAATGTGTTCTGTAGAGACAAAAACAAATGGTAATAGGACGAGGCAATATCAGGAGAATATGGTGGATGGTGTAAGAGATTCCAGCCAAGTTTGTGTAACTTTGTCCGGGTAGCCAAAGACACATGTGGTTGGGCATTGTCTTTTGTTGGCAATCTCCGGCCTCAATTCTTTGATTTTTTGGTTCAAATTAGCCATCTCACGACAGTACACATCAGAATAAATGGTCTGGTTTTGTGAGAGAAGCTCATAATAAATGATGCCTTTATGATCCCACCAAACACAAAGCATAACTTTTGAAACGCACAGTCGAGGGATACAACCAGTTTTCAGGAAACACACATGCACACACAAACACATACACATACACACATGCACACACAAAGACATACACACATACATACACGCACACAAGCACATATTGAGACACGATACAAGCACATACACAGACGCACAAAATGATAACAAATAAAAAAGAAATGGCAAGAAAATCAGTAACAAAAACAACCAAGGTATTTAAAACCACAGAACAAGATGGCTGTTTCAACAGTTAACGAAAACAAGCTTGTTCTCGCTTGTAAATTGTTAAGCCTCACTCAAGAAATTATTCTCTATGAACGTGAGGCACTTGTTTCGACAGTATTACGCACACAAACTCAAACCGGATGTGATCTGTAAAGCAATTTCGGAGGACCACTAACGTCATTTGTATATGCACATGTGCATGGAAATAATTAGACAGATGATAGATAAATAGATAGCTAGATAGCTAGCTAGCTAGCTAGATAGATAGATAGATAGATAGATAGATAGATAGATAGATAGATAGATAGATAGATAGATAGATAGATAGATAGATAGATAGATAGGAAGACAAACGGACGGACGGACGGACGGATGGATGGATGGATGGATGGATGGATGGATGATGGATGGATAGCTAGATAAATAGGTACGTACCTATATGTACGCATACATACATACGTACATACATGCAAACATACATACATACATACATACATACATACATACATACATACATACATACATACATACATACATTTGAGCAAACGTGTTTTTTGTTTTTTCGTTTTCAATACACCGGAAATGTACATTTGCATATAAAAATAAAAGAAATTTGTACATGTTAAATATACATGTGTTTATTTGTGTGATGCATGTGTATGTAATATGTGTGTGTGTGTGTGTGTGTGTGTGTGTGTGT
>NC_068997.1:26253245-26253971 GCF_001194135.2 Octopus bimaculoides
GTGTATATATATGTATGTTTATGTTATGATATTGCACCCTGTTAGATATTGCTCCTGCCGTAGCTATTCTTGTTAACGTGTTCGTTTTTATCCTCTACTTTAACTTTTACTCCACCCCCACCACTCACTAGAACCATCTGCTTTATATTACATTATAGCTAGTAACTGAAGTGATATTGCCCGTACGACGGCTTCCCGCCATGTTCAAATATTTTTTCTGTAGCATCAGTCCCATTAGTCCATTATATATACATTTACACACACGTGTGTATACATACAAACGTGTATATATATATATATATAGAGAGAGAGAGAGAGAAATATATAGAAATTTGGTTCCTTTACTAAATTTTTTGTTCTTGTCCTTTATTTGTGTGCGACACTTCCCCACCCCTCAAACTTTTACTCTTCCTCGATTCTTTGACATCTCTACAACATTTACTAAGGCTAATTTTGTTTATTTTGCAAATCAGAAAGAAGCCATGTTGAGATGGCGTACATACTACTTCCGGTGTCTGAAAAAACATAGCTATTCAATGTTGAGACATCTTGAAGCTTTGTAATTGTCTATCAAGCTTGTTTTTTTATATAGTTTTTTTTTTTAAGATATACATTTACTTTCTTTTCACCCTCGTAATGCATTTCTGGTGTACGTTCATGTCTATATAGACATATCTACACACACACACACACACACACACACACACACACACACACACACACACA
>NC_068997.1:26254034-26259203 GCF_001194135.2 Octopus bimaculoides
ATGTATGTATGTATATATATATATATGTATATATATATACACATACATGTATGTATGTGTATGTATATACGCATATATGTATATGCGTATATATATGTGTGTATATAAATATATACATATATTTACGTGTATATATATATATATATATATTTGCGTGTATATATATATACATATATATATATATACATATATATATATATGTATATATACATATATATACTTATAAACAGTGTGCTTGTGTACGTGTGTGTGTGTATATTTATATATATGTGTTTATATACATATATACGTATGTGGATTTGTCTCTGCGTGTGTGTGTGTACATGTATACATAAATAATAAAATACCTATATTTCGGCAAATAAAGAAGTCGCGATTTTCATCATCATCATCATCATCATCATCATCATCATCATCATCATCATCACCACCACCACCACCACTACCACCACCACCACCACCATTATCATCATCTTCATCATTTTCATTATTTATTATTATTATTATTATTATTATTATTATTATTATTATTGTTACTATTATTATTATTATTTCACTATTACAGCAATGGCGGTTTATGAGTAAAGCGATGGCGATGGACTATGATAGTCAGTGAGTGGAGAGAGCCGAAACCTGAGTAAATGAGTTGCGTTATTTCGGTGCATTATTTTACGATTGGATCTAAGTTAAAATCCCATCGATCCCAACTGTGCTTTTTAACCCTTCCGGGATCAATAAAAAGGAATGCCAATACAGTCTGCTTCACTTTCAATTGACTGCAATCCCTTTTCTGTACTTAGAGCAAATATAGTAATCAAGGATTATTATTATCATCCAGGAACGGATTGGATAATATATTAGGCGTTTACGCACCATAAATCCTGAGATCAAATCCTGGCAGCTTTCTGTTCTGTTCTCTAAATCATCTTTAAGTGGTCGAAGGAGTACCGTTGACCTTGTTTTATTTGTTTGTCCTCTCTCCCTAAATGGTTGGTGCTGTGTATGTATATACGTTCTCTCTGAGAATCTCTGTGTGTTTTGGGTGGATGTATATGTGAATGTATGTATGGGATTGTATGTGTGCGTGAGTGTTACTGTATTTGTATAGGTGTGGTTGTGTGGTAAGAGGTTTTCTTGCTGACCACATAGTTCTGGGTTCAATCCCACTGCATGGCGCACTAGGCAAGTGTTTCCACTTGGCAAAGATTGACATTGATCTCTGCTGTGCATGCGCACTAAGTATTAACGTTCTGGCTCACTTCCGCTGTTTACAGCAGTGCTTGGAAGGAATGTGTGTAACGTGTGACCGTCGTATTGACCATGACAGAGAAAGTTTTCATGGCGATACCTGCTCGGAGGCCAATGCAAAATTGCAGAAAGTGTATGGAGAGGAGTGTATGACCCACACCCAAGTGTACGAGTGGTTCATGTGTTTCCAAGATGGCCGAAAAGAAGTCGATAGTGACGAACGTTCTGGGAGAACCGCAACCAGCAGAAATGAGAAAAACATCGCAGATGCGAGTGGCAGCTCTGAGGGAAATCGTCGAATCACCGTCCGTGAGTTATCAGAAGATGTGCAGATTAGTTACGGTTCATTTCAGGCCACTATCACAGAAGAATTGGGTATGAGAAGCGTGTCTGCCAAGTTTACGCGAAAATTGCTTTCAGCTGACCAATAAGACACTCGGGTTTCAGTTGCACAAGATCTCCTTGACTGTGTCGAGAACGATGAAAACATTTTGGAAACTTTGCGTAGGCCTCTGAGCAGGTATCGCCAGGCTTTTGCCAAAGTTTGATGCAGATTCTCTGGTCAGCTATCTCTGTCAAGGTCAATCTGTGCCAAGTGGCTTTACTCTGCTTGCTTTAGCTTCGTTACTTTGGCAACAGTCCGGACATTTATTGATCAAACCACGTATATATATACATCTATGCATCTATGTACGTATGTATATGTATATATATATATATATATATATATATATATATATATATACACGTAGGAATGAATGTGTATTTATTTATACTCTTGCCCATATGTGCATGTACGTGTGTGCAAGTGGGTGCGCGTGCGCATGTGAGTCTATGCACGCACGCTTGTGAGTGTGTTTCTGTGTGTTTGTGTCTTCTGTATGCGTGGATGGTATGTTTAAGCGAGTCATGTGTAAATTATTTGCTTAAGCAACCTTTATATCTGTGTATCTTGTTAAACCAGTCGGATGCTGGACTTAATTTCCGTTGGTTGTTTGTTTTGCTAAGACACCGTTCTTGTAACACTATTTGCTGAAGTCCGCTTGCTGGTCTTGTCTCTTTGTTTTCACTGTCAGGTGTAGGCTGAATGACAATCCACTCACAACACAAGACGACTCAGTGTGCTTCCATACACCGCTAAGGTCTCACCGGGGATGTAGCCGGTTAGGTAATTGGACGCCTGGCAGACGATAGATGCATCGTTCAAATCTCGTTGCGGCTTGGAATGTCATTATAGGAGAATACCTTTCGTCTTTTACTTGTTTCAATGAGACATGATATGATTTCTATAAGAATACGATCGATGGTTAACCTTTTTCATGGTCATTCGGTAAGCAAGAAATAGCAGCCAAATTTCTCTCGTCTCACTAAGTTACTACTCTTTTCTTGAAGACACAGAGAATACAGTGAAACAAATGTAAATCTAGGTTATACATTGTGTCAGAAAGTGGATTATTAAAGATTATGACCTCTTTGGTAATAGGTTTGTTTGATCAACAATGACCTGGGGTTAAATGATAATAACAACAACAGCAGAAATTGTTATTACAAGGCAATGAGGAAGGTACCATGTAATTGTCTGACCTACTACAAATGCCCTAGTAACATTTAAAACAATATAGATAAGTGCTGTGACCTAGATATTCGTACTTGCTGCGTACGTCGTAATACGTAATGAATTGGTAAAATCGTTAGAAAATCGCATTAAATGCTTTAGCAGTATTCTACACTCCGAGTTCGAATCCCGCCGATGTTAACTATACAATATCATTTCTCTTTTTCTGAGTTGATAAACAAACTACCCATCTAGGGTAAAGGATTAAAATAATTATTAGATCGTCGAACTTGATTCTTTGCAGCTCTGTGCGTTCTGAGTAACGTTGAATCTTCAGTTCCCTCAACTGCAAAGGGCGAAACTTCTCTCAAGTGTAGACAACCTGAGCAGGTATGTATGCTGACTCTAATATATTCATATGCACATATAAGCGACATTATATATGGCCAAAACAATTACAAAAACGAATACGGAAACTAGTACATCTTCAGTTTTTTTCTTTTCCTTTAACAGTTAGTTATACCACATAGCTAGTTAGTTTAGTTAATATGACCAACACGTGTTTCTGCTGCATAGAGTACGTGCAGTTGCCTGTGCAACCCGCAATATTCTGCTATGCACATTCATTCAGGTCTGATTTACAAGCCTGGACTGAAATACGTGTCGATCATTTTGACTAAGGAATTATGTTGTATACTTTAACTGGTGGCAAGAAAGCCTGAGATAAACTGAATAATGATATATACATATGTATAAGTTATAATGTCGCTTATATGTGCATATGAATATATTAGAGTCAGCATACGTGTATACAAGGGGGTACCCAAAAGTAACCGGAAATGGTCTCTGTGGGACAAGCTCGTACTAGTTCAGGCTTCCGCTGCTAGAAGTTATTTGATGCAACCCTCCGGCATCAGTCTGCCGACCGACGTTGTCGAGTGAAGTTGTACTGCTATTTGGTGTGTCTTTATTTTGCAGTGCTTCTCCCCTGTTCGACGATTTTTGCAACGGTTGAAACGAACGAACAGCGTGCTTCCGTGAAATTCTGTTTTCTGCTGGTGGAAACGGCGGCCGAAACAGTTGTCATGCTTACAAAGACGCTGTGATGAGCAAAACATAAGTTTACAAGCGGTTTCTACGCTTTAGGAATGGTCACTTGTCGCTTGAAGGCCAACCTCGTTCAGAACAACCGTCGACCTTCCCAACGAATGAGAACATCAGGAAAATTCATCAACTGATCTTGGAGGACCGTCACTGAACAATTGATGAACTTGTTGATATGAATGGTGTGTCCTAGAGCTCCTGCCAACGAATTTTGAGGGAGGAATTGCGGATGAAAAGAATTGCAGCAAAATTTGTGCCTCGTTTGCTCACGGAAGATCAAAAGCAGTCACGACTGAACGCGCGTCGTGAACTGAAAGAACAGTTTGTAAGCTGATCTGGACCTTTCTTCGAACGTCTGCACTAGTGACGAAAGCTGGTGCTACGGAATTTGCAGATGTGGAAGAGGGAGAAGAAAAAAAAATGATGTATTGCTTCAAATGGAGAATACTTTGAAGGCAAAAAAAAGTGTAAACATGTAAAAGTAAATGAGTAGAATAATATTGCAAAATTCTGGTTTTTTTTGGATACCCCCTCGTACGGTAGCGTGTACCTATTAATGTGCTTGGCTAGCTTGATCCTTCGTAGGAGTGTGTGTCCATGGAAATAGATGTCCTTTATATACGTGTTTCCCTGTCAGCTTGTCTGTCTCTCCGTCTGTGTGTCAGCTTGTCTCTCTCTCCGTCTGTCTGTTAATGTATGTATGCTATTGTGTCTGTGTCATTCTTTGTGTAGTTGACACAAGCCTACCTACCTATTCCGTACATTCGTTTATTCTGTCATATGGAATAAACCCTCAAATATCTTTCTCTCTCTCGCGCGCGCTCTCTCCCTCTCTCACTCTCGCGCTCTCTCTCTCTCTATCTCTCTTTCATTCTCTGTGTCTGTGTGTCTGTGAGAAGTATGGTTACACTAGAACAGCGACCTAAAGTTCAGGTGTGTCAAAGAAAATAACCATGTCTTCATGTACAGGTGACATTTAACCAAGCACCTTACCTCCACGACATTCATTTCAACTAGAATTACGTACACAATCAAAGTAGACAGCATTCGGCATCTCATCTCTCTCTTCTTCACTTTCCATCTCCTTCCCTCTCTCTTTCTCTCTGTCTGTCACTCACATACTCTCTTTCTCTGTGCATACTTAAGTACATTTATACATAAGTATGCATATACTATTTGTGTGTGTGCGTGTGCGTTATGATTACATACTTACGAAGATATTAAGATATATGAGTGTGCGCATATATATATATATATATATA
>NC_068997.1:26259549-26260405 GCF_001194135.2 Octopus bimaculoides
ATATATATATATATATATATATATATATATAATATATTTTTATTTATATATATATATATATGCATATGTATTTCTATATATACATATATGTGTGTGTGCCAATATATACAGCGTGCGATATGTATATGTATATATACACACACACAAAATACACAGAGGTTCAGTTCACAGGTGATCTAATCAGATTTACAATCTTTAACAATTTTTTTATATATATGCATGTATTCTTATATTCCTATATTTGTTTCAGTCATTTGAACGTGGCCATGCTGGAGCACCACCTTTAGTCGAACCGCTAAGTTACAGGGACGTAAGCACACCAATATCGGTTGTCAAGCGATGGTGGAGGGACAAACACAGACACACAAACATATGCACACATATATATATATATTATACGACAAGCTTCTTTCAATTTCCGTCTACTAAATCCACTCACTAGTCTTTAGTTGGCCCAAGGCTATAGAAGAAGACACTTGCCCAAGGTGCCACGCAGTGGGACTGAACCCGGAACCGTGTGGTTGGTTAGCGAGCTACTTACCACTAAGCCACATATATATATATGTATGTATATATTTATATGTATATATATATGTATATGTATATATGTGTGTGTATATGTGTGCGTGTGCGTGTGTATGTATGCGTGTGTGCGTGTGCGTGTGTATGTATGTGTGTGTGCGTGTGTGTGTGTATGTGTATGTATGTATGTGTGTGTGTGTGTGTGTGTGTGTACGTTTGTATGTATGTGTATGTTTTCCGGCATTGGTTTCTCTCTACGTATGTCTCATGTATGTTCGCTTGAGCGTGAATATTCTCAAAGTTAGCAGACACTAACACACACACACACACACAC
>NC_068997.1:26260848-26263142 GCF_001194135.2 Octopus bimaculoides
GTCATTTCCCTCTTGCTTGTGATGTTTTCTTGTTGTTTGCGTCGTAGTATTGCGTGGTTGTATGTGCGTGGTATATGTCTGCGAGCTTCTGTGTGTGTGTGGACAGGGTACGTCTCTACCGTGTACAATGGCCGCCACTTAAAGACAGCTGCTAAAACGACATATTGTTGACTGAGACGCGGGTAGTGGAGTGAGGGTTGTGTTGGCGATGATGGTAGTTGTTGGGTGTCCTGTTATTTAATGCATTTTCTACACACCCTCATACTGTCATTTAGATAGATAGATAGATAGATATATAGATAGATAGATAGATAGATAGATAGATAGATAGATAGATAGATAGATAGATAGATAGATAGATAGATAGATCTCTTTTATCTTTGTTCGACTAAAAATCCTTCAAGGTGGTACTCCAGCATGGCTGCAGTCAAATTATTGAAACAAGTAAAAGAAGAAATGAATATGCAGACACACAGACACATACATATTCTTTCATTCTTTTATTCTTTTACTTGTTTCAGTTGTTAGATAGCGGCTATGCTGGGGCACCGCCTCGAAGAATTTTTGTTGAATGAATCGACTCCAATATTTATGTTTTTGTTGAACCTGGTATTTATTCTGTCGGTGCCTTTTGCCGAACCGTTAAGCTATGGGGACGTAAACAGACCAACACGGGTTGTTAAGCGGCAGTGGTCGGACAAACAGACACGTAGTCACGCATATTGATGTGCGTGTGTGTGTGTGTGTGTGTGTATATATATATATATATATATATATATATATATATATATATATACAATATATGAGTATATGCATATATATGTACATGTATGTATATACCTTCATCCACATGTACATATAGATACAAAAATGGGTACATGACGTGGCAAAAGAACATGGACAAAATGGTAAATAAGGTACAACAAACAAGCAGGCCACATAGAAACATCCCCTTCATCAGCTCCCACCATTAAAACCCCGGCGTTTCGAAGAATTAAGGCAGTACGCATCGTTAAAATGGTTCTTCCCACGAACACAAATTAAATTGTTTTCGTGGAGGGTAGTGGCGGACGGAAAACAAGACAGGAAAACAACACGGTGAAATAAACAAACAAAAAGGCTGTACAGCCAGACGTGAAGTGTGTATGTATCGAACGCTTGGCGTAGGAGTAGCTGTGTGGTAAGTAGCTTACTTACCAACCACATTGTTCCGGGTTCAGTCCCACTGCGTGGCACCTTGGGCAAGTGTCTTCTACTATAGCCTCGAGCCGACCAAAGCCTTGTGAGTGGATTTGGTTTACTAGTGTTATTGCTGTTGACATTTCTGCCGCCTTTTCAGGTGACATGAGATACATATTCATCAAAAGAATACACACATACACACCACCACACACACACTCACACAAACACACATCCATTTATCTATCTATCTGTCTATCTATTCTATATATATATATATATATAACACTTATACAAATGTGTGTGCGCACGCGCGCGCGTAACTGTTTCGAGGGCTAAAAAACTTTATACAATTGTGCGCGAACACACACACACACACACACACACACACACACACATATACACCACATGTATATATTCATTTATGAATACATACATAAATATAGATGTATACCGATATATGTATATATTATATTGTTTGTTGATATCTATACATGCATCTCTCTATATATATATTTATTTTTTATATACACGCATATAGATCATACATATACACACATACACGCACACTCATATATATATATATATATATATATATATATATACACATACATACATACATATATATATATATATATATATATATATATATATATATATATATATATATACACACACAAACGTATAAATATATATATATAAAATATATATGTATATAATATATCCATGCATATTGATGTCATGTCCGTTCACTTATACATCATTATTGCCGACTGTCATCAGAAAAATTCAATAAAGCTAAACTTTAATATATTTACATAATTTTTCACTCTGCTCTTGTCCAAAACTCTTCCATCATAAAGACTTGACGTGGTCCGATTGTAATGGTGTTGTGTGTGCTACCCCTCCTTTCTCACCGAAAATATGAAACACACACACAAGCACACACACACACACACACACGTCCACACACACGGACCTACACGCTAACATTTGCCTCATGTCTCCATCCCTGTAGCTATCACTTTCTCACTTTCTTCTCTTTGCGAATGTTTGTATATGGTAAGGGGTATATATGCGTGTCTAAATAAGTTTTTCTCTATACATACACATGC
>NC_068997.1:26263363-26263973 GCF_001194135.2 Octopus bimaculoides
ATATGTATATATATATATATATTTATATATATATATATATATATATATTATATATATATATGTATATATATATATATATATAAATATATATATATATATATGTATATATGCTTTGGTACATGCATATATACGTGTGCGCGTGTGTAGACAAATGTACGCACCTTCATAAATATGCATGTGTATTTGAGTAGATGACTAAATTGCTTGCTTCATTAAAATCCAATCAACTATGTAAACTACAATATTAAACAAAGGAAAACTAACCACATGTGCTTGTGCATGTGTATGTCTATATATCTAAATGAACACAGACACACACACATGTATTTACACATATACATACATAAATACATACATAGTTAATCTAAAAAAAAAAACGATGAACAAACAGAAGAAAAAGCAACAACGCGAGGACGTGGTACATGCGAAGTATTAGCAAACGCTCAGGGAAAGAAAGAAAGGTAGTTTCGCGTTTCGAGCAAGGCTCTTCGTTAGAAACAGGAGACGGAGGAAAGTCCAAGTGAAAAGGAAGACGGAGGAAAAAAATCGCCAACGATCGACATGCATATATATATATATATATATATATATATATATATATATATATATA
>NC_068997.1:26266575-26266945 GCF_001194135.2 Octopus bimaculoides
TATATATATATGTATGTATGTATGTATGTATATATGTATATATGTATGTATGTATATATGTATGTGTGTGTGCGTTTGTGCGTATGTGTGTAAGAACGACAGCTATTGCAAAAACACACAATATCCGAGATAATGGAAATCACCAGCAAATATTGTATTGTAAATACCACGGATCAATTTGAAACACAAATCATTTTTCTGTTCGATAACATTAAGGTTTTACACACGCCAACTTCCGTGCCAACATAATAAAGTAGTCGAAAATCTATGTAGGTACTTACATAGACATATATGTGCGGGGGGGGGTGCCTGTGTGCGCTCGCGTTTGTTCATGTGTTGATATATATGTATATATATATATGTATATATA
>NC_068997.1:26268081-26268631 GCF_001194135.2 Octopus bimaculoides
ATATATATATATATACACACACATATATATATATATATATACCTTGGTTAGTGCAGCGATGTGTCAGGTTGCTGAAATGGAATAAACACTGAAGCAGACGATCAATTATATTCAGACATATTAACTCTCTCTTTCACTTCACAATTGCATTGAGAAACGACAAACGGAGAAAATGTACGATAAAAAAAAATATAACATTGACGGACGAAAATTGTACTGTAAAAATAAATTGATTTACATATTCATTATATTTACATACATGTATGTGTGTGCATATGCTTGTGTGTTTGTATATATATGTGCGTGCGTGTGTGTGTGTATGTGTGTGTGTGTGTGTGTGTGTGCGTGTGCATGTGTGCGTGTGTATTTGCATAAATACACCTTAATATGTATAGTGATATATTATATGCATGTATATATTATATACATTATATAAATTTATATATATATTATATATATCATATATTATTATATTATATATCATATATATATTATATTACATATAACATATATATCATATATATATATATATATATATATATATATATAT
>NC_068997.1:26268641-26269329 GCF_001194135.2 Octopus bimaculoides
ATATATATATATATATTTATATATATATATATATATATTCATACATATATGCACATATACACATACATAAACTTAGATATAGATATCTATGCATGTATTTATGTCTAAGTCAATATAACTATATAGATGCATATATGGGAATATGTGTGTACGTATGTGTGAATACTTATGTATATATGAATGTGTGTACGAGTGCGCATACGCCAATGTGCTGGCGTTTATTTGCGTATATATGGACGTTTTTGTGTGCTTAAATATATGTAGACACATCCCATAGGTGTTAATAGATATGAAAGAAACATACTCTACATCATTACCAACAACAACTAAAACAACAACTAAAGCAACAACAATAACTCCGATAACAACTATATATCAAAAACAATAACACCAGCAACAACAACAAACACTACAAAACAACACAAGAAAAGTAATAGAAAATATATTAACTTAATTACCATTAAGAAATATGAATGTATAACAAATACATTTCTGGATCGGCGCCGCCCCTGTGCTGACACCTCATTTACACCACGTTTTATATATATATATATATATATATATATATATATATATGTACACACATATATATATACATACATACATATATGTACATATACATATATATATATGAATATATATATATGTATATGCCTATATATATATGTGTGCATGTGTATGTAATTGT
>NC_068997.1:26269645-26272793 GCF_001194135.2 Octopus bimaculoides
ATATATATACATACATACATACATACATACATACATACATACATATATATATGTGTGTGTATATATATACATATATGTATATGTGCGTGTGTATATATATATATATATATATATATATACATATAGTTTCAACTCAATGACTGTGACCATGCTGGGGCACCGTCAACTGATTAATTCTGTTTTAATTGTTGACATTTGGTGAATGAGGGAGTTCAATTCAGCTGCCCTCACTTCAACTTCCTGCCATAAAGTTGACTCATCTGGGACTCTTAACAGTAGAAGATCCAGTTTAGTTTCGAAGACATCTATATCCACACCATGTGAGTCTCTCAGCTCCTTCGGGAGGACATTGAACAGCTGTGCGCCCTTGAATCTCAAGCTATTGCAATATCCGGGTGTGGGTCCATGGCGGCGAGCTGGCAGAAACGTTAGCACACCGGGCGAAATGCTTAGCGGTATTTCGTCTGTCTTTACGTTCTGAGTTCAAATTCCGCCGAGGTGGACCTTGCCTTTCATCCTTTTGGGGTTGATAAATTAAGTATCAGTTGCGTACTGGGGTCGATCTAATCGACTGGTCCCCCTCCCCAAAAGTTTCGGACCTTATGCCTAGAGCAGAAAAGAATATCCGGGCCTGGGTTTTTACGGCAGGGGAGGGATTTTAGGCTTTATGCAATGGCGATCAGTTCTGACATTTGTATAGCTTTCAACGCCAAAGTTTAAACAAACCTCTCCAGGATCTTCCAGATGTACATTGCACCATATCTTTCCCGCCTTCATTCTACTCTTGAGTTTCCTAGTAACTAATTTGCAGCATTGGAGCTATTTTCTAGTATTATATTGTATATAACATATATATTCATGGAAACAGAAAAAAATTATTTCTCAAACGCGTGATAATGCGATAAATAGCGTGATCAGGATAAATTATCCATATAATGCAGAAAAATACGTTGCCGGCCAGCCACTCATGAGTGCTGACAATAACCACACCAAGATTCATTTGAAGCTTTCAAATATTTTATTTAACTTCACATTGTATTATTTACATATGTGCGTTCAATAAATTCATATTCTGTAAGAATTACAGGTCACAAGTACCTTTTTATTACATCAGATATGGTAATTAAAAGTTTTTTGAATTGTTCTATCGTTTTGCGAGTCTTGGAACAAATTACCTACGCACGTTGAGGTATGGCCTGTGTATATGATCTTCCGTCGCTGTCAACGATGATGAGTCAATTTTTGTCGATCCGCTGTTTGCTGAATTAACGTGAAAATATTTTACTTGTTTTAGTCATTAGGCCCCGGCCGCAAAATTTTGTTTCCTACGAGAGTTCCGGACCCAGTTATGAACTCATTTGCATACAGCCAATCAGAGCTCAACTATTAAACTAATTTATGAGCGCATAACAAGGTCATTTGGATAAGGAATGACCATGCTTCTCTTCTCTTTTAATAATGCTTGTTCTTGTTCTTGTTTCAACCATGGTTGCATCTGCGTAGTTATTTGTGTTGTTGTTTACATTGTAAAACGGTGAGGGGAGAGGTTTGCAAGCACATCACCCTCTACCCACATTTTTCCCATCCACATCTTTACCATCTGAATCCCAAACAAAATCCGATAGTAGGCATAGATGCAAATCTATATAATTACTTGTCTCCTTCTAAAATCAGGCATAACTTGCCGATCGGTCGACTTACAACACTGTTCTTCGTCTTGAGTTTACTTGGGAGAGTGTGTTTGTTAACTTGACAACAAGGTCAAGGTGAGCTCTGATTGGCTGTTTACAAATGAGTTCATTACTGGGGTCCGGAATGAATCGTCCCCAGTATTTTTAGTGGCAACTGAAAGAAGTGGCAACTGAAAGAAGCCCGTCGAATGTATGTATATATATATATATATATATATATATATATATATATATATGTATGTATGTATGTATATGTGTGTATATGTTTCTGTGTCTGTGTTTGTCCCCCTGCCATCGCTTGACAACCGACGTTGGTGTGTTTACGTCCCCGTAGCTTAGCGGTTCGGCAAAAAAACAATAGAATAAGCACTAGGCTTACAGAGAATAAATCCTGGGGTCTATCTGTTCAACTATAGGCGGTGCTCCAGCATGGCCGCAGTCAATGACTGAAACAGCTAAAAAAATACAAGAATAAGGAACCTACCAATTACCTTGAATGTATTCGAAATCACTTCATTGAGTTTCCGTTACCCAAATCCGCTCATAGGGCTTTCTTTGGTCGTCCCGATGTTATAGTAGAAGACACTTGTCCAAGGTGCCGCGTGGGAAGGCAACTTCTTACGACACTGTCACATCCGTGCCTATGGTAGAATATTTCACAGAACATGCGTTCTCTTATTGTAATTCTCAGGCAGAATCAGCCTGATATAACCGGCAAGTTGTACTATTGAATTACTGTACTTTCCATTCGATGGGCCTATTCAGTTTCCATCAATCCAATTTTACTCACGAGTTATATGGCGACTTGAGGTAGTGGAAAATGTCACGTGCTGATGTCGAAACTTGGACCTCTTTCCTGCGAAGGTAAATAGATAGATAGATAGATTGATATATACATACATAAATACATACTCAAATATAAGTGTGAATGTTTTTTCATACGCTTGTACTTGTGTAGGTATTAGTGTCCGCATAATTTTATGAGAAAATATCGTGTAATTTATATTCCAATTACTAGGTACATGTATGTACATATGTATGCATGTATGTTTGAATATATGTATCTATGTACGTATGTATGTATATATGTATACATGCATGTATGTATATATGTATCAATGTTGATATATATATAATCACACACACACGCGCTCATACACACACATATATACATACATATATGCATATAATATATATGTATGTATTTGTAATATATATGAATTTATTAACGCATGTATGTAGGCATTTGTGTACGTACGTATGCATGCATAATTTTAGCTAGGTAGTAACGAGATGAAGGCATTTGCATTTATGTATAACTATTTTTTCTCATGTGTAAATATATGTATATGTACGTGTGTGTGTGTATATATATATATATATATATATATATATATATATACCAACATATTTATATATATAGATACACAAATGTATATATATTTTTGTATATATAT
>NC_068997.1:26275577-26277183 GCF_001194135.2 Octopus bimaculoides
GATGTAGTTTCAGGTGTATGATCCACTAAATTACCTGCTCCTGAACGAACGTGTAAGTGGCTGAGTATTCCACAGACAAGTGAATGCTTAACGTTATTCTCAGGTAATATCAGCGTCGCAGTGTGTGACAAGGCTGTATCATTTTGAATTTATAGTCGCCGAAGCCTCTATAAAGTCAGACAGTCAGTCGTTGTAGGAAGTCAGTAGTAGATTGTATACACACACCGTAGATTCTATAAATTCAAACGGCTCCCTTCTGGAGCAAAAGTGCCACCTGCCATATTCCAACAAGTATGGACGCAGTGTTAAATGATTACAACTTCACTAACGTTTATCTCGATGATATTTTGATAAAGAGCGAGTCAGTGGTGGAACACTTCGAACATTAGAAAGTATTCGGAAAAATAAATGAATAAACTGATAGAAGAAAATGTGAATTTTTGATGAAAAGAATCAAATATTTGGGTCAAGTAAATGACGAAAGGGGTCAAAGACCAAACCCGTCAAGGGCGACGGCAATACGGAATATGCCTCCCCCAACGAACATCAAACTGTTCCAAGCACTTTTAGGTTAGGTTAGGTTTGTTGGCATTCCGTCGCTTACGACGTCGAGGGTTCCATTTGATCCGATCAACGGAACAGCCTGCTCGTGAAATTAACGTGCAAGTGACTGAGCACTCCACAGACGCGTGTACCCTTAACGTAGTTCTCGGGGATATTCAGCGTGACACAGTGTGACAAGGCTGACCCTTTGAAATACAGGCACAACAGAAACAGGAAGTAAGAGTGAGAGAAAGTTGCGGTGAAAGAATACACCAGGGTTCACCACCATCCCCTGCCGGAGCCTCGTGGAGCTTTTAGGTGTTTTCGCTCAATAAACACTCACAACAATAAACACTCTGAGAATCGAAACCGCGATCCTATGACATACAACAAGCTTCAGCATTAAACGGGGTCTTAAGAATACGGACATCAACTACAGTATCATCGTTAAGATTCTTTCTAAGATCAGACTTTCTAAGACCATACTTTAGATAGATGAATAAAAAAGATGTTCCGTATGGAAAACAGTATAAATACCAAGAACGAAATCCTCTCATCGGGTCTGCAGTCTAAAAAGTATATCTTCGTGAGAATTAAACATAAGCAATCAGACAGACCGTAAACCTGTTGCAGTGTCGGTTTATTAAATTTTCACCGTCCGTAAAAGACTGCCTATATTTGCTGTTCAGTGAATCTATATTCTCTTGATTGCACTGAACCGATGTGTGCTCATTTAAGTTTTGCTTACATCAAACGCGGTTACGAAAGCACCTTGTTGACATTACCACCTTCAAAAATGGCGAAACTCTGGGTAATTGAATTTCACAAGGATTTTTGAGTGTTTCATATTAATAGCTTTATTCTCTCATGTACTATTACCTGTTAAATGCCATAACACACACACACTATGCACATACATA
This sequence comes from Octopus bimaculoides, assembly GCF_001194135.2. Lineage (NCBI taxonomy): Eukaryota > Metazoa > Mollusca > Cephalopoda > Octopoda > Octopodidae > Octopus > Octopus bimaculoides. The sequence goes on from NC_068997.1 coordinate 26,277,041, forward strand.
CATACATGCATACATACATACATACATACATACATACATACATACATACATAGACGTATACAATCGCTTTCTTCAAACAGGGCTAAGCAACTTCAACAGTATGCGTGCGCATGTGTGTTTATGTATGTATATATATATATATA
>NC_068997.1:26277310-26278071 GCF_001194135.2 Octopus bimaculoides
TATGTATGTACATTAGTGATCAAATCAGAAACAACTGTAAAGAATATCTTTCTCTCTCTCTCTCTCTCTCTCTCTATCTATGTATCTATCTATCTATCTATCTGCCTTGATCCTTCTCTTTCTCTCTCACTTTCCCTCTTCCTCTCTCCTCTCTCTTTCTCTCTCTCTCTCTCTCTCTCTCTCTCTCTCTCTCTCTCTTCGTCTCTCTTTGTCCATGAAACGATGACCGCCATGATTATTGAAGCAAGGCTACATATGCAGCCGCAGGACACAGGTCTAAATAGACAATGACACCAATATGTGATGGCAATGTTTCCTACTCTCACGCCTTGACCAAATGACCATTTGGCTTCACCTCGCAATTTACACTTTTAATTTTCCTTCTTTTCGTTTACGACATTGTACACAACCTTATAGTTTTTTTTTGGGGGGGGGGGCTGTATTTATTTATTTATTTATCGATTTATTTATTTTGCTAATCATCACCTCCACCACTAACGCCACCACAACCACCACCAGCTCTTTCTCCGCAAATATTCTCCTCTATTCCAGCATCATCACCACCACAACCACAACTAATGCTACACGAACTAAAACCCATCTCCAACACTACAATTACTACTACTACTACTAACAATAATAATAATAATAATAATAATGATAATAATGATAATAATGATAATAATAATGATAATAATGATAATAATAATAATAATAATAATAATAATAATGATAATAATAACAATAATAATAATAATAAT
>NC_068997.1:26281443-26282015 GCF_001194135.2 Octopus bimaculoides
TAAACCTTGCCATGGAGGAATGTAGTGGCGGACAAAAAACAAGACAGGAAAACAAACAGAAAAGGCTATACGGCCAGACGGGAAAAATTATGTGTATGAACGCTGTGAGGCACGAACTTGAAAGTGGGGACGAAGTAAGTTCGCGTGTTTGCTCGGCGATAGCCAAGGAAGAAAAGGATTATTGACCGGAAGCATGTGACCATGCCGCTGTAAGGGGAAGAGAGAGAGAGTGTGGTAGAGGGAGAAACAAAGGGAGGAAGTAGAAGAATAGGTGAGCAACGAGAGGAAAAGAGGAAGAGAATAAGTACGAGGGGGGGTAAAGGAGATACGTAGTAGTAACAGAGGAAGAACAAGAGGGGTAAAGAGAGATACGTAGTAGTAAATAGAGGAAGAACGAGAGGGAGAAAAATTGAAGAGGAAGCGAAAGAGAAAGAGATAGAGTAGCGTCGGAAAATATAAAGTTGCGAAAACTACTTACAGATTGGTGACGCTGCGTTCGGTCATGTAAAAACAAATAGTAAATGAGTATATGCATATATACGTACAGGTATGTGCACACCGACATCCACCTG
>NC_068997.1:26282213-26283609 GCF_001194135.2 Octopus bimaculoides
CGTTTGTGTGTGTAGTTCAAATTTACAGAAAACAAAAGGCGAAGACAGGTGAGGGAGCAACAAGCAGGTGTATTAGTTTGACGCTCAGGAAGAATGGAAAAGTCTTTGAGATTTCGAGCCTAACGCTCGAATCTTCTCATAGAATCTTCTCAGGGCCTAAACAGACATTGGTGTTGCAAACAGCCAGTGGGTTTATTAAAAAATAATTATTAGAGACAAGCAAACACTTTTGATTGAGGATAAATATTACTTTTGGTATTAATACTACTTTTGTCGCTAATAATTATAACTGATAAAGATTACTATATTTCAAACCGATAGTTTATATGAATATTGGTGATGCTTAAAACTTAAAATGGCTTCCAAATTAAAACACAGCGTCCAAATATTGCTGTGTAAGACCACAAGAAAAAATATGCTCTGCTATGGAAATCAGCCGTTCTCTTGACACCAATGAGGTCAGAAAATACAGGACAAAGACAAAATCTATGGACCATTAATAAAGAATTTGCAAACCCAGTATCCAGTATGCACTTTCAGTTTCATACTTTATGTTATTGGAGCAACAGGATACGTACCAACGCGTCTGGAGCAAAGTATGGCTGAAATTGGGATCTTGGGAACTTGAGAAGAGAATGCAGTTCCCTAATTCATACACTGCAAATGATCACGATATCTAAGACAATAAAAATCTGGAAGACTTTAAGGTTTAAAAGATGATTAAAACAAGACGCTTTTCTTCAGAACATTGCAACCGACCAAGTGGTTGGTAAAAATTGACTCAAATGAGATAGAGAAAAAGAAAACGTACTTACACATGCATACATAATGCGCACATGCTTGCATGTATACATATGTAGATACATACATATATAGACGGATAGATATATAGATAGATGGATACATACATACATACACACATACATACATACATACATACATACATACACACACATACATACATACATACATACATACATACATACATACATACATACATACACACATACATATACACACATACATATACACACATATGCACATATGCATGCAATATGTTTGAGGCTCCGATGAAGCTATAAGGTGTTACTGAGGCACTCATTTATGAGCTCACTGCATCTTATAGCAGAGACAGCTGTAAGCTAATGAATTTCTTAAGATAATCGTTTATTTCTTAGTCATCTCTTTTCTGATATATATATATATATATATATATATATATATATGCATTTATATTTATATCTTTGGGCCTATTTATTCGACAGACTACCCAATATGGCACAGATTGGCCCTGGCAGGGGAAGGGTAGGAGGGAAGGAGTAACTGTACAACAACAACAACAGCATCCTTACCACAGACCACGGTGAATCCTCCACCAGTACCACCACCACCACCA
>NC_068997.1:26284216-26284548 GCF_001194135.2 Octopus bimaculoides
ACCACCACCACCACCACCACCACCACCACCAAACGCTACTACCAGAACCATCATCTTCACAATGTCATCGATTCCATCGCCACCACCAACTATTATCACATTACCACTAACGCAACCATCTCCACTACCACTACGACAATTCCCGTAGATACACTACCGCCGAAGCCAACACCGTCCTCTACAAGCATCAACTACCACCATCAGCAGCACCATTACCATCACCATTACCACCATCTCCGTCTCCACTGTTGCCACCACCCCAACATCACTACCACCACCACCACCACCACCACCACCACCACCACCACCAGCTATTAGCACTACGCCGCCAC
>NC_068997.1:26284595-26289553 GCF_001194135.2 Octopus bimaculoides
ATATATATATATATATACATATAGACACACACACATATGCATACAAATATACATATAAATACACATGCATACAGATGTATGCACGCACACACACATAAGTATGTATGTAAATATTGTGTGTGTGTGTGTGTGTGTGTACACGTCGAGATAAACAGACATATAAAATCCTACCCGACGAAACAGTCGTTGTGTATATATTTATGTGTGTATGTATATATTTATGTGTGTATATTTAAACATATACACCCTAAACCGTCTTATACATTAGGTATATATTACAAAGTCAAACAGTTTATTGTGGACATTGTTTAAACTGTTTACCCAACTCACCGCCCTCCAACCCCAACCACTCTTTATTCACACTGCTCACACACATACACGCACACATATTCACGCACACACAGAATAACACACACACACATACGCGCGCACATTTATGACCGTCGTCCTTCTGGCTTCCCCTTTCTATGTCTCATTATATTTACATCCTATTTTTTAAGACTTCTTTTTCATTTTTCGCTCCTATTATCATGATCTTCATCAACATCATAATTATCATCATTGCAATTATGCTTAACGGTGTTTCGTCTGTCTTTACGTTCTGAGTTCAAATTCCACCGAGGTCGACTTTGCTCCTTCTTTCTGCTAATTTCCTGCTCTCCTATGTTTATTGTTGAAGCAAAGAGCCTATATAATCCTTGTGCAAATGGAATGGGTCACGTAACATGAGGTTATGCCTACATAGAATGAGCCAGAGAAACATATGCCAGGGACCCAAACCAATTTTTCATTTTGTTTTTTATGCCATAAGAGGAAACCTTATCAGGTACTAATTCCCAGGGCCAGATTGGAATTGGAAATGATTGTAACCTAGGAGTCACTCCAGTGCAAGTTGGAAAGGGTTAACGGACACAAACAAATTAGACATGAAAGACTTCAATTCAGTCATGGAGACCAGAATCATCGTGGTCTCGGCGCCTTAAAAATCCACAGTCACATACACTGTGAAATGCACGTCTCCGGATAATTTGAAGCTTAAAAAATTTTGAAATAAAATTAGAATTACATTTTCGAATATATATCTGTATATGTGTATATATATATAGAGAGAGAGATAGATAGATAGATAGATAGATAGATAGATAGATAGATAGATAGATAGATAGATAGATAGATAGATAGACGCACCTACATATATATACATACATACCTTATATAGGTCACATATACGGCAAAATTTCGAAGTCTCTGTCAATGAAACTATAATATATATGTGTATAGTGTATATATATGTATGATTTGTGTATGCATATGTATATATACATACGTGTGTGTGTGTGTGTGTGTGTGTGTGTGTGTGTGTGTGTGTGTGTGTTTGTGTATACACATTTCTGTGTGAGTATATGTATTCTCTCCCAATCTCTCTCTTTACTGTAATAGTCTAATTTTTTGTTTGTTTGTTGTGCTTTTACTCTTGCTATTTGCTTTTGGAGTCACCAAAACCGCTTTCTATTTGTGCGGGCACACACATACACATACATATATACACATACATACCCACACTTACATTCACACAGCTATTAATTTCTTTTCACTTCTTTCTAATTATTTTTCTTCTTATTTTCCCCCTTTTTTTTGTCTATTTTCCTTTGCTCCTTCTGTACAAAAGTCAAACACAGTGTTCAGCCCACTTTAACTTTATATATTTATTTATATATTTGATATCCCATTATCCTTTGCCCTCCTCTAGCCCCACTATCATTATCCTATGCGTCCCTTTTCTTAGTTCTTCCAGCTCCCCTTGGCTTCTTACTCTCTGCCTTCTTTCCTCTTCTTTTCCTTTCTCTGTTTATCTAACTACTTACCTATCGCACTGTGTTCCCACTATGAGAACCCCTACCCAAACACTTTCTCCCTACTCCCTTATCATTCCTTCTCCTTCTCCTTCTCCTCCCTTCGTTCTACCGTTCTGTCTTTCTCTCTTTCTCCCGTCGTTTTTTCTCCTTACTTTTCTCTCTGCTGATTTACCCATCTCTCTGCTTATTCCCACTCTTCAATTCCCGCCCTGTATGTATGTATGTATGTATGTATGTATGTATGTATGTATGTATGTATTATATATGTATATATATGTTTATCTATCTATCCATCTATTTATCTATCTTTTTTATCACCGTCTGTTTACATGTCTATGTATCTAAAACTCTACATATCTAGCTAACAATTATATATATATATATATATATATATATATATATATATACACACACACACACACACACAGTCACACCCGTATATTCATGTACATACATATATACGTACGTACTTATATATGAATGCATTCATGTATGTATGTAAGTATGTATGTATGTATGTATACAACACAAACACGCTCACATATTTACATAAATTACTGAAGCATTAACAAGGTTTCCCCTGCCATGATATACTACAAAATACACGTATGGATTTCAGTCAGCACTACGAGTGTAAATTTATTTAATTAATTAAATACTCCAGACCGTCATAAACAACTGTAATTAATTGAAGTTAATTTATTTTACACGCCCATTGTCAGCTTGAAATTTATACATTTATTTCGTAGAATATCACAGCTTAATAAACTACCCCTGTTAATGCGTCAGTAATTCATTAATAGCATTAACAGCCCAGGATGCGCCTATTATGCAAATCGGTTTATCCAGTTTAATGAAACCCTTAACAATGTTGGCCATCCATATACGCGAAGCAACGAACTGGCAGAATTGTTAGAATGTTGAATAGAATGCCTCGCAGTATTTCTTCCATTTCTCTGAAGCCTGAGTTCAAAATCCACCGAAGCCGACATTACCTTTTAGCCTTTTGGGATTAATAAAACAAAGTACTGTCCAAGAGCGGTAAATTGGTGGAATTAATATTTATGACATACACTAGACAGCCGCAGTGCGTATAGTCTTGTATGTATATGTTGTGTCGACGCCCCCAGGCGAAGAAGTAGGATCTCCCAAGACATATAAATAGAGGTAGTCTGGCCGTGGTAGGTGGGTTGAGTAGCAGTCGAGTAGCAGAGTGCTGAAGCCGGAGGAAATAATGGTTTCAAATTTTGGTTCAAGGCACAAATCGACCTTGGCAGAATTTGAATTTAAAACATAAAAACTGGTGAAATACCGCAAAGCATTTTCCCCGGTGTGCTAACAATTCTGCCGGCTCGTGGCCTTATATATCAAGTAATGAAGGTTTCGAATTTTGGCACAAGGCCAGCAATTTGGGGAGAAAGGAAAGTCTGTCACACAGACCCCAGTACTCAATTGGTACTTATTTTATCGACCGTGAAAAGATGAAAGGTAAATCGACCTCGGAGGAATTTGAACTCAGAACGTAAAGACGGACGAAATGCTGCCAAGCATTTTGTCCGGCGTGCTAACGATTCTACCAGCTCGCCACCTTGATGTCGGAGAAAATAATGTGAAGCATTCCTTGCACGTGATAATTAGCCAAAATTCTAATTAATCTAAATAATATTAATGAGACGCACTGGACAGTCGCAGTATATATAGTTCTGTGTGTATATATGAAGTATACGAATTGTGTGCATAAATGTATATATGAGTGTTCGTGTCTATGCATGTATGTGTGTGGTGGTGTGTATGTTCATGAGTATTTCGGTGTGTGTGTGTGTATGTGTGTACATCTGTGTGTATGTGCGCATATACATGAGCGTTTCGGTGTGCATGTGTGTACATATGCATGTGTGTATTCATGTACATGTGGGTACATGTGCATGTGTGTGTGTTTATGTACTTGAGTGTATGCGCGTGTATGTGTGTGTATGAATGTATATATATGTATGAGTCTGTGTGCACGTGGGTGTGTATGCGAACGTGACTGTTTCGGCGTGCAAATGTGTGCACATGTATGCGTATGTGTGCATGTGCATGGTGTTTCAGCGGGGGTGTATGTGTATACATGTGTTTGTGTGTGTTTGTGTATGTGCGCGTGTACACATTTGTGTGTGTGTGTATGTACGCGTGTGTGTCTGTGTAACGGTGAGGTACCTAATATACATATCAATGAAAACATCCTTTCAAGTATTTTGTGATACCCCTCAAGACACTGTATTATTCGATACATCAACACTACTAGGGGTGGGTCACATTTTGCTACGACACGCCAGTGGCCAATGATATGTCAGTGACCGTTACTGCTACTGAAACCTCAGTCCATCCCTGATACCCGCAGACCTCATGGTATCCTGCTGTTTCCTCCACAATTGTATTGGTTTCCAAAACAGCTCATCCCATTGGTGTTTCCTTATTAAACGTATCATTGTTCGTTGCTGTGATTTTTGGTGAAGGCCAGGCGCAGCCATGATGGTGCAGATGTCTTGTGAAGTCTGTAGCTTTTTTTCAGATTTGAAATAGGTTTCATTTACTAAAACCATCACTCAGTCTACAAACATATGTAATCTTAGCCTTCATTTTGTTCCTGCTCATCGGTCTATGCGTTACTTTCCTCTCTTCTTTATTTCTATCTTTCTTTCTTTCTTTCCTTCTTTCTTTTTTCTTTCTCCTTCTCAGCTTCTCTTCTCTCTCTTTCTCTCTCTCTCCCTCTCTATCTCTCTCTCTTTCTCTCTCTCTCTCTCTCTCTCTCTCTCTCTAACTATTTTTCTATATAATTTTCTCTCCCTTTCTCATTCCCTCTCAATCTCTCACAGCCGTATAGACATATTTCTATTCATTTTCCCGCACGTGTACGTATGTGTGAGCGTGCTGAAGGCGTACGACATGACCCAGTGGTCAGAGGGTCGAGCTTACGATTGTGAGGTTGTGAGTTCGAATCCCGGACCGGGCTGCGTGTTCTGTTCTTGGGCAAGACACTTTATTTCACGTTGCTCCGCTTCACTCAGCTGTAGAAATGAGTTGCGACGTCACTGGTGTCAAGCTGTATCGGCCTTTGCC
>NC_068997.1:26291339-26292243 GCF_001194135.2 Octopus bimaculoides
ATATATATATACATGTGTATATGTATGAATCCATGAATGGCTGGCTGGCTGGCTGTATGAATGTATATATTTATACTTTATATTTAGTTTTTGTAATGTCTGGTACTTATTGTATCGGTCTCTTTTGTCAAAGCGCTAGCTTACACAGACGTAAACACACCAACACCGGTTGTCAAGCAGTGGCGGGAACAAACACGTACGCAAAAATACGCGCACACATAAACACATACATATATATGCAAGTTGAAAATAAAAGCGAAAATAAACACGCGCGTGCGTACACAAGCACACACACACACACACACACACACACACACACATCATGATTAACCAAAGGACATACTAAGTATGTCTGTCTACCTGCTGGAAATAACAGTCAAAACTATTACTTAAATCACCAAAATACACTGATTAATAACTATAGAAACCAACTGTTCGAACGAAACGGGCTAAGACAATCTCCCAACGTACATGTGGACAATCTCCCAACGTACATGTGGACAATCTCCCAACGTACATGTGGACAATCTCCCAACGTACATGTGGACAATCTCCCAACGTACATGTGGACAATCTCCCAACTCAGTTTGCCAGTGCAGAAACCGGTCCACGTGAGTCCCAACACTTGAATGTATGCTGAGAGATTGTCTTAGCTTATTTGCCTTCGGGCGGTTGATTTCTGTAGTTATTATCAGTGTATTTTGACGATTTAAATCAGAGTTTTGACTGTTATTTCCAGCAGTTAGTCATACTTAGTATGTCCTTTGATTAATTTTAATCCTTCAGCTATTTAATGCTTTTTGGAGGCCTGCAATCACCTGTATTATTGATTCTGTAATTATCATTTTTAAGTTGTTACACTAGAGTCAACGATATCTTCGGAAATAATTTTTTCGGGAATTAT
>NC_068997.1:26294420-26295372 GCF_001194135.2 Octopus bimaculoides
ACACACATTCTCATTTTTATATATATAGATAACTAATAAGATTGTTGGCACTCCGTCGCTTACGACGTCGAGGGTTCCAGTTGATCCGATCAACGGAACAGCCTGCTCGTGAAATTAACGTGCAAGTGGCTGAGCACTCCACAGACACGTGTACCCTTAACGTAGTTCTCGGGGGATATTCAGCGTGACACAGTGTGACAAGGATGACCCTTTGAATTACAGGCACAACAGAAACAGGAAGTAAGAGTGAGAGAAAGTTGTGGTGGAAGAGTACAGCAGGGTTAACCACCATCCCCTGCCGGTGTCACGAGGAGCTTTAGGTATTTTCGCTCAATAAACACTCACAACAATAAACACTCTGGGAATCGAAACCGCGATCCTATGACCGCGTGTCCGCTGCCCTAACCACTGGGCCATTGCGCCTCCACTGATACACGTATACATGCATATATACAGATACATATACATATACATATACATATATGCGCATATTCATATAGACATAAATGCAATTGTGTGTATATACATGTATATATAGATATTGCACATTAATATGTGTGTGTACATATATATTTTTCATATATATATATATATATGCATACGCATGGAGTGTATTATGTATACACTCGCGCGCGCGCACGCACACACGCACGCACACACACACACACACACACACACACGTCTATATCTCGTGACACGTAACATAGTGCAGACGTGTTCATTCAGTGAACCGTGTCTCTTGTGACTCCGGAATCAGTTCGCAGCTGAGCTGCTTCACTCCGTTCCACTCCACTGCATTTATATCCCATTTCTTACGTTGCACGTGTTCCTTGGGAAATGCCATCAGCGTTACAACATCCTCTTATTTTTTTTTACCCTCCTCAAAATAAAAAAAAACATATTTAGAAATATAAGTTTAGCATTATGAACTCTATCTTCCCAATCCATATTT
>NC_068997.1:26295852-26296749 GCF_001194135.2 Octopus bimaculoides
AGCGGTTCGGCAAAAAGAGACCGATAGAATAAGTACTAGTCTTCCAAAGAATAAGTCCTGAGGTCGATTTGCTCGACTAAAGGCGGTGCTCCAGCATGGCCGCAGTCAAATGACTGAAACAAGTAAAAGAGTAAAAGAGTATATACGTGTGTTTATATAAACCTATATAAGTGTTTATGCTTGCATGTACGTATATGTATGTATATGTGCGCATGCGTGTGCGTGCCTCTGAGTGTGTGTATGTGTTTCTGTGTGTGTGTGTGTGTGTGTGTTTCTGTGTGCATGTGTGTCTGTGTCTGTGTGTCTGTGCGTGCGATTCTGCGGTTTTGTACTTATATCACGCCAGTAATCATCAGACGGACTGACAGAAATACTCGGACCCATAGAAAACATCTTGATCAGCGCCACAAGTTACAAGTTGATGGCTTCAAATATTCTTTCGTGGAATGTTACGGTGTAGTGTGTAAGAGATATTTATATATAACATACACAACTAGCGTCTGCAGGTGTTGCTGGTCTCATTTTCATCACGGGAATGCAGGCGGGATGATATCTTCTTCAGGGATTTTTCTTTTTCTTTTCCTTTTTTTCTTTTTTCTTTTTTTTTTTTTTTTCCTTTTTCTGGTTCTGATTTCTCATATTTTTACGATTGAAATTGACTTCTGCGTGATGTATGTATACACATACATAATCTCTTGTATAAGTGAATACATACAGGCATACATACATACATACATACATACATACATACATACATACATACATACATACATGCATGCATACATACATGTATGTATACATGCTCGTATATTTATATTTATAAATACATATATATGTTTGTATTGTGTATATTTATAGGGCGGGGTGCTTGAAAAATTTCACAATAATGTGAACATA
>NC_068997.1:26299638-26300089 GCF_001194135.2 Octopus bimaculoides
AAGAAGAAGAAGAAGAAGAAGAAGACGAAAAGTGTTATTCTCAAAGGATGGTGAGTGTTGTTTTCTTTCCTTTCTTTCTAAACAACGAAACAACAACCTCAAACACAAACAGCAACAATAACAATAACAACACCATAACCACATATATACATATATAAAAAAAAGTTACATACATTACAAACTATTTCGAAAAAAAAAAAAAAAAATAGTAGCAGCAGCAGCAGCAGCAGTAGTAGTAGTAGTAGTAGCAGCAGCAGCAGCTAGAAGCTGTCATTTGATGGGCATGAAACAAAATGTGACAAGCGTATGTAGGGGACAATGACTCGCACAAACACTTACCAAACCAGCCCAAAACACGCTGAATCTAAGCGACAAATACGCATGCGTCGAATGCGTACTCATACATATATATATATATATATATATATATATATATATATATATATATATA
>NC_068997.1:26302212-26306219 GCF_001194135.2 Octopus bimaculoides
AGAAAAATAATGACGCATTTAAAGAAAAATCATACACAGTAGCAGTACCACCGCCACCAATAATAATAATAATAATAATAATAATAATAATAATAATAATAATAATGTCTGAAACCAAATAAAATTGGTTTCTCTTCCCGCTCTCTCTCTCTCTCTCTCTCTCTCTTTGTACACACATACATGCAAATGCACATGCTTATATTCACGCATACACCCCTTTTAAAATACATCCTCATCCTCTTATTACACCACCTCCACCGTCACTACCACCACCACCACCACGACCAGCAACAACAACATCAACAACAACAATGACAAACAACTACACCACAATCAAACAACAAATAGGTAAAAAAAAAAATCAAATAAAATAAGCATATTAAAAATAAAATAAAATAGAACTAAATAAAATATATATTAAAACTAAGAAAGAAAAAAACATATAAAGATGATGAAAAAATAAAACAGCGAAGGATCTTGTGAAATTCGAACCGATCAGCTTCTATTTGAACAGATGTAATAGGTGATCAATCATAAACAGAAGGCAGGAGGTCGATTGGATGACAAAGCCACCTTCCGCCTAAACGGCATCGGCTGAAAGCGTTTTTCTGTCCTCCTCCACCCCGCCCTCTACCCTTCACCTCACACACTTTTGTGTTTCTCCCCCCCCCCACACACACACCTTTTTTTTCCGATGGAACTTGTATTTCTGTGTACGTTAGCCATCATGGCGGCTTGTGTTAGTCTACGTATGTTGGCCATTATTACCGCGTGTGTTATTTTTTCTGTGTGAGGTAGCGAAGATGGTAGCTTTATGTTGCTGTGTATCTCAGCCATCATGGCGACTTATTTTACTGTATGTGCGTTGGCTGCTATGGAAGCTTATATTTTCTCTTCGATAGCCATGATGGCGGCTTCTGTTAGTCTAGTTATGTAGGCCGTTATACCGCTTGTATTTTTTCTGTGTGAGGTAACCCTGATGGTGGTTTATGTTGCAGTGTATCTCAGCCAACACGGCGACTTAGTTCGCTCTATGCATGTTAGCCCTTAAATCGCCAGTATGGTAGCTTCTGTTCGTCTATGTATGTTGGCCATTATTACCGCTTGTTTTATTTTTTTGTGCGTGAGGTAACCAAGATGGTAGCTTACATTGTTTTTGTATATCCGCCATCATGGAAACTTATTTTACTGTAGATATCTTAGCTGCTATGGCGGTTTGTATTATCTCGTAGATAACCAAGAAGGCGGATTGTGTTTATATATATTATAATTATAACAATCGTCTTTACGTATATCAGCCAATTTGCTAACTTATGCTTTCTCAATGTATACACCCACGGTTGCGATTTGTGTACCAATGTACCTTAGCCATCATCATTGCTTGTTTTATAAGATATATGGCCACCATAATGGATATTTGTGTTTTCCCTGGGTAAATCGATCGAAAATCAATTTTATTCAAAAATATAGTTAATCTTCGGGTCAAAATATAATAATAATAATAATAATAATAATAATAATAATAATAATAATAATAATAATAACAATTATGTCAGTTGTTTGACCTTAACCAGTTGAGCATGTCCCTTGGTGGCTGATGATATGTGCATCTCTGATCATGAGCAGAAGTAGTGGGGGAGCATCATAGCCATGTGTTGAGAGGAATTCTTTGGGGTTTGAATAATTCACCTCTGGAAACATGAGTGTTTTGTTCATCATCCTTAAAACAAACTTTATTCAGGGACCTTTTGAGCGGAATGGGCTACTTGACCTGAAGAAAATTCTAACTGGGCCCCACCTGTGAGGTCATGTGCTGTTTATTTTGATATGAGATCACCATATCGCGCACATATGGTTGTGATGCATGTGCCTGGTGTACCCTTATCAGACGGGTAGTCATGATGGGTATACTGAGCTTCGTATATTTTACCCCAGTGTCACTTTGATGGCATGCACTGCTCTTTCACTCAATAATAATAATAATAATAATAATAATAATAATAAATTGAAATACAGGTACAACAGAAACAGGAAGAAAGAGTGAGAGAAAGTTGTCGTGAAAGAGTACAGAAGGGTTCGCCACCAACCACTGCCGGAGCCTCGAGGAGCATTAGGAGTTTTTGCTCAATAAACACTCACAACGCCCGGTCTGGGAACCGAAACCGCGATGCTACGACCGCGAGTCCGCTGCCCTAACCACTAGGCCATTGCGCCTCCACTATGATTGCATATATACGTACGTATAAACATAAATACAATGTGTGTATGTATGTATGTATGTTTGTATACACATATACAGACATACATGAAAATTAGCATACATACTGGCATACATACAGGCAGGCGTACAAATATACAGACAGAGGGACAGACTGATTTGCATATATACATTCAAAGAGAGATGTACATAAATATATACGCATGCATAGGACAGATATGCTAACATACAGACATGCATGCATACGCATACATACATACATACATACATACATACATACATACATACATACATATACACATACATACATACATACATACAGACCACAACACATATGCAAAATGGAAGCAATTTAAGAACTTGCCTCATGACGTCATCGATGTCAGTGTCTATCTAACTCCCGAAGACAATGTACGAGGATTTGCGGAATGATTGTGTCACAGCATTGCGTGCTAATGTTTGACACCGGGTAACAGGCTAGCTTGCAAAATGTAATATTGTAATATTATATATATATATATATATATATATATATATAATCTGCTCGGTAAGGGTCCTTAGTGTGTATGCAAGCCTCAAGAACATTGCTCTTTTTCGGGCAGAGGTGATAAGAGGCGGCAGATGCTCTGTTTTACAGAAATCCCAAAGAACTGACACCTTTCTCCCTTCAGTAGCTTGAAATAATTGTTTGTAACAAGCCAAGGCCAACATTATCAAGGTCTGTATAAATATATATTGAAGGTAGGAGGGTTTTTGGCTCTGGTGGTGGCAGTGGTGGTAGTGGCAGTGGTGGTGGTTGTAACGGGGGTGGGTAGTAGTTTTGGCTGTGGTTGTGTTGGCTGTGGTGAAGGTGGTAGTGGTGATGATAATAGTGGAATTAATGGTGGTGGTAAAGCTGGCGATGGTGATGGTGATATTGTCGTTCGTGATGGAGGTGGTGGTAGCGATGGTTTTGCTGGTGGTGTTGTTACTGTTGATGGTGAAGATGTTAATTTGTTAAGTGATATGTTTGGGGTGCGTGTTTAAGTTCAAAAAAAAGAAAAAAAATTATTAAAGTTACTTCCTGAACCATAATCTCATAAGGCTGGTTGCTGTATATATCCCACTAACCAACCCTTGGATGGAACGCCAGTCCGTCGCAGGATTACTCATTTTTTTGCCAGCAGAGAGGACAGGAACAACAAGAAATGAAGTGTTTTGCTCGGGAACACAATGCATTGCCCGGTTTATGAATAAAGACCACATTATTGCGACCATATGTGCTACACCCTGTCCACCCTGCTACACCCGGTCGAGCTAAAAAATATAGAAGACGCTGACCCAGCATTGCCGCACGTAAAAGATAAAAGATAGAAGATAAGTGCACCACCCGCTAGCCACAGCGTCGCGCGCCTTCATAACATTAAAGGGTGAACTAAAACACCGTAAGGCATTTTGTCTGCCCCTTAAACTCATCCCACCTGCAATTGCCCCATGGAGGGAAACTAACTGAACAAGTGTGATCTACTATAGTCCCGGGCCGACCAAAGCCTTGTGAGTGGATTTGGTAGACGGAAACTGAAAAGAAGCCCGTCGTATATATGAACAAGTTTGTGTGTCTGAGTTTGTCCTCCACGACCATCGCTTGACAACCGATGTTGGCGTGTTTACGTCCCCGTAAATCAGCGGTTCCGCAAAAGAGGCCGATAGAATAAGTCCTGGGGTCAATTTGTTCGACTAAAGGTGGTGCTCCAGTATGGTCACAGTCAAATGACTGAAAGAAAAGAGAAAAGATATATATATATATATA
>NC_068997.1:26308546-26313613 GCF_001194135.2 Octopus bimaculoides
TATATATATACATATATACATATATACATACATTCATACATACGTACACATATGTATGTATATGCATATACAAATATATCCATACTTGTGTGTCTGTGTATGTGTGTATATGTATATGAATATATATACACATACATATACGTACACATATTCCCAGTTTGTTTCTATTTTTTATAATTATAAATACCGTTTTTCGTTTCGTAACTCATTTCTGCTTTCACTAATAATATTAAGAAAGATCACACTTCAACGCATGAACATCGTGATGTCCAAGCATGGTAGCCCAATCTACTAAAAAATAATTTATCCATATAACTGTCTGAGAACCGATTACATTTCCTGAAGTTTATGTTTTACTGACGAGATCATAATAGAACCATATCTTCTCAATTATCTCCCTTTTCGACAAAATAATTAACATTAGATTAGGTAATCATATCTGTGACAGGGGTTTCCCTCAACACACCATTCGAGCTGGCAGGACCGTTAGCACGCTGGGCAAAATGCTTAGCAGCATTTCGTTCGTCTTTACGTTCTGAGTTCAAATTCCACCGAGGTCGACTTTGCTTTTCATTCTTTCAGGGTAAATGAATTAAGCAGCAGTGAAACACTGGGATCGATTTAATCGACTAGTACCCTCCCCCAAAATTTCAGGCCTTGTGTCAATAGTAGATGCTTTCAATTCTTTCTCTTTTCGTTCCGGATCACTTTGTTCCATCTCGCCTGACTCGAAACTCACAGCGTCTTTGTCCAAGTGCTGTTCTGCTTCCACGAACAAGGAAGTCTTTCTACCGTCGTAGCTTTTTTCTTTGAACTGCCAGAATTTGGAACTCTCTTATTTTACCACACTTCCTATGACCTGAACTCTTTCAATTCTAAAGTAAATTCATTCCTTTCATTTTAATTTCTCCTTCTACATAGTCCCTTACACTAAGTGACTTCACGCCTCGTTTGGGACATTCTCATAAATAAAATAAATAAATAATAACTAGACACTCTGGGGGAATTAAATAGAGTAAACAGCTACCATCACTCAAAATATTTCATTTTGCGACATTTGACCTAATCGCCTAAACTAAAAAAAGAAAAGTAAAACATGATGACCTTGGGTCAATGTGAACAGCAACAGCAGCAGCAACATCAACATCATCATCATCATCATCACCATCATCATCATCATCATCATCATCATCATTGGCATCATCGTCATTATTATTTTCATTATCATAAACGTGACGACCTGCCAGAGTCGTTAGCACACCGGGCACAATGCTGAGCGGCATTTCGTCGGCATTGACGTTTTGTGTTCAAATTCCGTCGAGGTCGAATTGTCTTTCATTCTTTCAGGGCCGATAAAAGAAGTCCCAGTTGAACACTGGGGTCGGTGTAATCGACTTGCCCTCTTCCTCGAGGTTGCTGGCCTGGTTCCAAAATTAAAATCTATCATTATTACTATTATCATTTTACTTCTCAAAGTGTTCGGTCTTGTTTGCTCTGGTTGATTCTGTGAGAGCAGAAAGCAGACTGCTATCAGAGGTCTCCAAGGGTCTCTTTCCGCACATTATAAACTCTGATACTTGGTTGTTAATTATTGTGGGAGACATTCCACATCCAAGTACCAATCTCAAAATCCCAACTGTCCCCAGCAGAGCAGTTTTTGAGGAGCTTGCTCTCCTCTCATGTCAGTTCCGATTTCTTCGACAAATTACTCGATCTTGAATGTTTCGAGTGCCCCTACAACTACTGGAATGACAGACACTCTCCTCAAAGTCCACATTCTTGTCTTGCAATTTTGTCTTTTAGTAGTCTGTACTTTTCGATCTTTTCTAATTTTTTGTCACTTATGCGTGCATCTCCAGATCTATGATCTTGGTTTCCTTTTTTCCTTTACCTACCACAACAATATTTGGTTTTCAAGCCTCGATTAGCGAGTCACATTGGATTGTAAAATCCCACATTATCTTATGTTCCTTGTTCTTGGTCACTCCTTCTGGTTCATGTTCGTACCATTTTCGCGCTGTGTTTAGGCCATACTTTTCACATAGCCTCCAGTGGACGAACTTAGCCACGTTATCGTGCCTCTATTATTAAAAATATAATTGGCAATTTCCTCGCCTTTAGACAAATTTGGCAGAATTCTATGACGAATAAATCTTTTTACTGCATCTTAAGAAACATATATACAAACACACACGCACATGTACACGCAGGCAAACACACTTGTATAGACACGGACACACATTGACAAAATTACACACACACGCACAAATATATACATACATACATACATATATATATATATATATATATATATATATATATATATCCATTCACGAGCCCATAAACGCACACACGCACAGATATACATACATACATATATATATATAAATGCATACATACATGCATACATACATACAAGCATACATAGTTCATACATTCATACATACATAATTACATGCATACATGCATACATACATACATATTGTCACAGTGACACATTTCATTGATGTATCAAATGATGTAAAGTTTCGTGTCTTAAATGATCGATGACTTTGTGTGTGTGTGTGTGTGTGTGTGTGTGTGTGTGTGTGTGTGTGTGTGTGTGTGTGTGTGTGTGTGTGTGTGTGTGTGTTTATACGTGTGGTTGGATGGAAAGAGATGGATGTTTGTTGTTGCAGAGAGGGTCACATGACCACATGAGGTAAAAAGAAAAATAACGAAACGAAGAGAAATTACAAAAGAAAGGTAGAAAAGCAGGGGGAGACACAAAAAGGTAAAGGTAAAAAATGAGAGACAGACAGACAGTCAGTCAGATAGATAGATAGATAGATAGATAGATAGATAGATAGATAGATATTAAAATAAAACGTAAACTGAGGGAAAAGGAACCCTAACCTCACCATTTAAAGAATAAATGTAAGAAAATAAAAATTAAGGAAAGGAAAAAAAAAGAAAAGAAATTGAAGAATTATTTTTATTCTAAAATACAAGCATATATAAGTGTGTGTGTATGTGTGTTTATGTTTTTGTGTGTGTGTTTCTGTGTGTGCGCGCACGCACATTCGTGTGATCACGTATGTGTATAAGTGTGTGCAAATAAAAAGTGCCAGCCATAAAGCTTCCTTAAAAGAAACTATTTTCTTTATATAATATTTTGGTCATATAGCTCCTATTCACGAACAAAAGAACCCCCCCCCCCTCCAAAAAAAATTACATGGAGTACAGATGTAGGAGGGGTTTCATATTTGGTCATATCTTGTGTCGGTGTTTTGGGGGAATTCACTTTCATTGCCTTGCGGTTTATATAATCATGTTGACATTCTGCTTCATGGATCAGAATAAACGCTCACCACAGCTTATAATACTTGTTTGTTTTTTTAGGTAAAATAAGCTGTCCGATGGTTTATTTTTAATTGGGTCCGTGTTAGTCTTAGAAACGAAATCGTTCTATCGTTGCCTTTGTCGTCGCCATTGTTGTTGTTGTTGTTGTTGTTGTTGTTGTTGTTGTTGTTGTTTAGTCTCATCTCGTATATGATACAGCAGACCTAAGATTACATTAGTCCTAACCGTGTCCATCCGTCTTCTTTTCAGGAATAGTGTATCTTAGATTACGTTAACCAATGTACTCTTCCGATATTTAAGACAGTGAATAGGTTGTGGTTTGAGTCAATCATTCGCAGGATGATCCATCAATAAGTGGATCAATGCATTATTTAAGAGGATTATATGATTCGGGTTTGAAAGTCGCACAAATTTGGCTGTTCTTTCTAGCTCGACGAGTTATCATATAGACCAGGGGTTCTGAACAATTTTTCATCTATGGACCCCTTTGATTACATTCAATGTCTAAAAACTAATTTTTTAGAAACTTTTCTCGAAATTCCTATTTCCTACGCAAAATGTTAGAGAAAGAAACCTAGCTACTTCTTGCGATACATACCAATACATACATCTAAAGCAAAGTTTTTTAAGGAGCCATTAAAATACTATTGCGGATCCCCAATTTACTATTTTCTTGCATGGACCCCCAACAATTTTTTATGGACCCCCAAGGACTATATGAACCGTGGTTGAGAACCTCTGAATAGACGCTCAACCGTTTCCACAATTTTCTGTTATTAAGCTTGGTAAAGTGACGTAATCGATAGAAGATTAAATTTAAATTTTTGAATGTTAAATTCTCTGCATTCTCAATTTAGATCCTACTGATTACGAAGCATTCTAGCGTCTATTTGAAATATTTTTTGGTATGACCTGGAGTCAACCTGAAAAATGAAATCCTATTGATTTTTCTTTTTTTTTTTCATATTTCTTTAAGTGTACGTCACTGATATATTCTTTTTTTTTTTTTTAATAGGCCTTCGCATTTGGATGTCATATGTCTTGAAATAACGACAGATACAACACTAACAATAATAGCAGTGATAACAACTATAGCAACAGATACAACATTTGCAATGGTTGCAACAATACCAACAACAGCAGCAGACGCAACACCAGTAATGATAGCAACACTCACAATAATAGCAACAGCATATTCTCAAATAACAGACGTAAGAAGAAGACATGTGCCTATCAGCCAATGATGGGGTTCACTGTATAATCAGCCAAAATCACGTGCTATTGTCACAAAGAAGAATAGATTGAGTAGCCAAAGGTACACTCAGCCAGTTATATTCGTTGCTTGGCAATTAGTAGGTGCAATCATTTTATGTAACTTTTCGATGTGACGTAAGATGGTGAGCTGGCAGAATTGTAAGCATGCCGGGAAAAAAATGCTTAGCCGCATCTCGTCCGTCTGCAAGGTCTGAGGTCAAATTGCGCCGTGGTTGACTTCGCTTTTTATCCTTTTGGGGTTGACAAAATAAGTACCAGCTGAGCACTGGGGCCGATGTAATCGGCTACCCCCTCCCATAGTAGAAAGGGTATTATTATTGTTATTATTATTATTATTATTATTAGTAGTAGTAGTAGTAGTAGTAGTAGTAGTAGTAGTAGTAGTAGTAGTAGCAGCAGCAGCAGCAGCAGTAGTAGTAGTAGTAGTAGTAGTAGTAGTAGTAGTAGTAG
>NC_068997.1:26313625-26316765 GCF_001194135.2 Octopus bimaculoides
GTGGTGGTGGTGGTGGTGGTGGTGGTGGTGGTGGTGGTGGTGGTGGTGTTTCACTTTTTCACGAACCGCTACAGTCCACTAAGCGGTAGCAACATTTCGTCACTGTGTCTGGTGGTGTAAGAGTAATTCAGTGATAGCTCGCTCACCACCACCACAACCACTACCACCATCAACAACAACAACACTAAAATCATCTCCACTAAACCACCATTCTCCAGTGTAACTACCACCTCTCCTCCATCACTATAACCATCCACAGCAAGAACCACCACTACCACAACCACCACTACCATAACCAACACTACCAACTTCATCACCACCAGCCCCACCAACACCACCATCACCAACAACACCAACACCGCCGCAAACGCCACCACCAACACCGACATCTGACTGACCTACTTGACCAGTGGAATGATGAAACTGATTGTCTTCACCACGCATGTCTTCATTGCACGTGACCCTAGCAATCAGGAGCTTGCTGGTAGTGACACCAACCGAGTAAGACCACGACATCTAACGTCTGTCATGTGACCAGCTCAAACCATACACAGCAATTTACACCTCGCGTCAAGCAAGCTTTGTATTTCCTCTCCCGTCTCCTCCTCTTCCCCACCACTCATTATTCATGAACATCTGTGTGTCTGTCTATCAGTTTGATCATCTTGTTTATATATTTCTCGCTAGTGGGCAGATGGCAAAATGGTTAGAGCATCGAACAAACTGCATTGTTGTATTTCTTTCAGCATTGTACGTCCTGAGCTCAAATCTCTCTAAGTACTAGGCTTACAAAGAATAAATCCTGGGGTCGATTTGTTCGATTAAAAGCATGGCCGCAGTCAAAATGACTAAAAGGAATAAAAGAATAAAAGAATAAAAGATTGCGTATAGATAAGTTTATACAAGCACACACAAATACACATACAAACACAAACGTACATACACACACACACACGCACACACACACATATACGCTTGCACTCACACGACAGACACACACTACGTACACATGCTCACAGAGTCACAAATACACACATGTACATATACACACATGCATACGCACACACACATACACGCACGAATACACAAAATATTTGCATGCCCAGGCTGCACATCAAGGATTGGAAATTAAAGCCATTAAAAGACCTACAAGTGGAGGACAAGATGGCTGCTTCGAGATAATTGTAAGGGCAGCCATTAAGCAAGCAGTGAGTGTTTGAGTGTCTATGCCTGTATAAGTATGTGTGTGTGTATGTGTCTACGTGTGTGTGTGTGTGTGTGTGTGTGTGTGTGAGTGTGTGTGTGTGTGTGTGTGTGTGTGTGTGTGTGCCTGTATGTTTGCGTGCTTGCGTGTTCTATAACTCTATTAAAGCTATGATAGGGAAATATCGCACAGCCGATATCATATAACAGCGTGGTATAAACAAAGTTTGCTGACATTTCATTTCGTGGTATTCTCTCACCCTTAGCCTCGCCCTCACACTGGCATGACACCACCTCCTGTCTCATCCCCACCCTTCACTTCCTAATCATTCCCTCAAGACGAGGTCAGTGTCGTGACTTCTGACCCAAAGAAATTAATAGCCCCCAATACCTCTTCATAATTCTTTTTATCTTTTCCGCTATTGGACAGTTCCAGCTTCGATTTACAAACTCGTCTTCCCTCCTTTGGTCATTATAACTATGCGTCTTTGAGAGAGGAGAGTTGGACAGAGGGGGGAATGGGGGGGGGCAGAGAGAGATAGAGAGAGAAAGTGCGTGTACGTATGCATACGTATTAAACACATATCTCTATGCATATATATATATATATATATATATACACACACATATGGATGAATGTTCATATGCATATATGTATATACTTATGTATATGTATGTATGCAAATAGACATACAAATGTGCGTATGCATATATAAATCTATATACATATATATATGCATATGTATATATATGTGTGTGTGTGTATGTTCGTGTATGTATGTTATATATATATATATATATATATACATATATATGCATATATATATATATGTATATATATGTATATATATATGTATGTGTGTGTGTGTGCGTTTGTGTGTGTATGTACGGTGAGTAAATTGTCGTCGTTATATATTTTAATTTCAAGCATGCGCATTGCTTCTTTTTCATTTTGTCGATTTCAATTAATTCTGAAAATTATGAAGAATTTAGTAAAATAACGTTGTCATAATTATCTTGGTGTATGGAACATAAATCAACAAGGAATTTTGAAAGGTCCTAATTTAGATCACTTTAAACTAAGTTTGCATCATAGAAGCAGAGTCAGTCTTGTTCGAGTTGCTATCAAAGGGTTAATAGGTTTATGGGATGATATGATTCTGGCTTGCCATTATATCTAGATGGTCACGGCTGTTATGCTGTTTTGTTTTTTCTTAGACACAGGAAATCAAGCGTAACCTGTCACTAAAACATAATCAGATTTGCAGTAGCAATATTGGGTGACTTGAGACAACGAGAGTAAATTCCTGTGTTTGCTTTACTTACGAGAAATAGCAGCCATTTTTTATTTTTTTCAAATCTGATTTCAGCGTTTTAATAACGGAATGGTAACTGTGAAAAATGTAACATTGTGGGTGTGGAAAAGAGACGCAATAGTGTAATGACATTGTCCAATGCCTGGAACATTGTCTGTTGAATTGGAGCGAACCTGAAGCTGAACAACAACGCAAGCAACAACAACAACGATGACGACAACAACAACAATAAATGAACAAACAAAAAGAAAACGAAACGTTTCCAAAGAGTAAAGAAATTATGATTTAGTTGTGGAATTTCTATTGAAATACATTCTTCATTCTTCTTTTATTCCTGTCAATCAAAGTTTTGGTTCTGCTTCATTGTTGCTGTTCTTGTTGTTGTTGTAGCTATTTTTTTTCTTTTTGTTCTTGAAACGAAAACGTCATCATTCTTGCTTTCCTCATGGCATCGCATGATGGGCGGAAATGTTCTTCTTCTTCCAGTTGTTTCTTCCTTTTGCTGTAAGAATTCTTCGCTATTTATTTTTATATTTTCTATTCTTTTCCTTTATTCTTCGTTTTTAGCATCTATTTTTGCGTATATATATATATATATATATATATATATATATATATATA
>NC_068997.1:26324968-26326925 GCF_001194135.2 Octopus bimaculoides
CACATGTAAGTATATTAGTATGTATTTATAAGTACGTATACATGTATGAATGTTGGTATGTTCGCATGTATGTATGTATGTATGTATGCATGTATGTATGTATGTATGTATATATGTATGTATGAGTGTGTGTGTGTATGTGCGTATAAATATGTATGTATGTATGCATGTATGTATGTATGTATGTATGAGTGTGTGTGTGTGTGTGTGTATGTACAAATATGTATGTACGTATGTATGTATGATTGTGTGTGTATGTACGTATAAATATGTATGTATGTATGTATGTATGTATGTATGTATGTATGTATGTGTACTGGACTCACACAAAAGAACAATGGGAAAACATTCTCATCAAACCTTTCACCAAAAGTAAACATAATAGGCTTGATGTACGAGTTGTTGTTTGACAAAGAAAAGAAAAAAATTGCATACACTTATGTATATTATAAATATAATATACGTCTCGTGTATTATGTATAGTTATAGCGATCAGCTGTCCTGCAGATGTTAACATTTCTTTCATAATCAGTAAAAGAATATTTATGGAGAGCTACAAAGATAATTTACAGCTTCCCTACAAATATGCGCAGGTATGTCTCTGTGGTTATGAAACTAGTTTTGTAACCGCGTGATTTGGAGTTCAGTCCTACAGTGATTTTTGCATTAGCCCCGGACTGACCCATGACTTGTGTGTGAATATGGTAGACGGAAACTGGATGTATGTCAGTCATGTGTGTGTGTGTGTGTGTACTTGTGTGTCGGTGTTTGCCCTCCCTAACGATTGTCAATGTGTGTTGGTTTCTTTACATGCCCGCAACTTAGTGGTTCTGCAATAGAAAATGATAGAATAATAACCAAACTTTAAAGAAGAATAAGTACTGGGGTCGATTCGTTCGATTAAAATCCTTGAAAACGATGCCCAGGTATGGCAGCAATACAATGATTGAAACAAAAGATAAATGGTAAAAGATTAAAGACTTAAATTCACATTTACACCAAAAATTACTGGTGCTTTTGGCTGTGCTAGTAAATCTTAGACCGCTATTGTTACTAAATCTTAGAGAACTACGGTTAGTAAATCTAAAATGACCAGCTAACAAATGGACGAAACAGCAAAAAGATGCAAGAGTTCTCTAATGTCCAACATGTAATTCTTAATCAACGTTGTTATCTAAATTCCAGCGTTGGATTTCTGTCGGAACCGAACTCCTTGTTTATAGGAAGAATTCAGAAAAGGATATTCCGAAGAAGAAATAAAATACATATTAAAGAATTGAGTTCTTCCAATATATATATATATATATATATATATATACACATATATACGTATGCGTACGTCATACACACAAACATACACACTCATATGTGTGTGTGTGTGTGTGCGTGTGTGTGTATGAGCGTGTGTACGTATACAAACACTCGCATATATGTGGGTATGTTTTGTGTATACTTAGGTGCGAACACAAACTCATATATTTATACGTATATGTATAATATACATGCGTATATATATATACACACACATATGTGTGTGTGCCTGTGTGTGTGCTTGCCTGTGTGTATGTGTGTGTGTGTGCCTGTGTGTGCATGTGTGTGTGTGTTTGTGTGTATGGGTTTAAATGTATTTCTGTTGGCATATATATATATGTGTATGCGTAATTATAGGACGGACAGACTAACAGACAGTTGTAGCAACGTACACGAATCAGAAGTGAAGACTCGAGATTTCGAGATTCTTTGGCCAAGTTCCTGAAGTAACTCTGACATATTTTCACGTCACAACAGAACACACAACGCTCACCTAAATAAGCGAGCTTCTTCTCCCTGTAAAACATGTGTAATGATGATACGTTCACTGACTCATACACCGCCCGGGTAATAGCTACCCACAGAAGAGATGATGGGGGGAGAGAGAGCGGCGACGGTGATGGGGGGGGTCGTGGTGGGGAGGGGT
>NC_068997.1:26332743-26334333 GCF_001194135.2 Octopus bimaculoides
TTCCCCAATCAACAAATCAATGATTCACTATATTTATATCGACGGTGAGGATGTCAGGGATAGTCTAACTGGACGAAACAAATACCACACGAATTATTGTTATTCGGAAACACTAGTTTTTCAGTCTCTTCGGTGGTCAAAAGATACACATACACACATACGTATATACAAGCAAAGACAGACAAGGGGGTTAAATCGATTACATCGACCCCAGTGCTTCACTGGTACTTAATTTATCGACCCCGAAAGGATGAAAGGCAAAGCCGACCTCGGCAGAATTTGAACTCAGAACGTAGCGGCAGACAAAATACCGCTAACGATTCTGTCCGATCGCCGCCTGAGACGGGATTAATATTGGCATGAAATTTTGGTACAGCAAATTCGGAGCAAGGAGTAAGTCAATGACATCAACTCCAGCATTCAGCTGGTACTTATTTTATCGATTGGAAATTTGCCGTCTATGCCTGCAAATTATAAACAATAAACAAAAGTATAATTTAAAAGTCATTGTTAAAATTTGTCATCATTTCCATACAAGCAATAAAGACTACCGCCACACCTGTGGCGTTAGCAAGCGTCCTCTCTTGTGTACACCTGGGTGTACATGTGAGAGTGCATGTGTAAATGGTTGCATCTGTGTGTGTGTGTGTGTGTGTGTGTGTGTGTGTGTGTGTGTGTGTGTGTGTGTGTGCGTATGTGTGCGCTGCATTCAATTTTGCTGAATCGTAGCAAAGAAATCGTTGAAAAAGTGTTAGTAAAACAAAAGAGGCAATCATTAGACAGGACTTGAGAAGTAACAACGAAAGATACAGAAGGTTTATTTTTGCCGCTAGACACACAACACTGTACAATTGATGACAAGTGTATTACCAAAACATGCTCCAGTGATGCATAACCATTGCACCGATGGCAGTCAACCGTGTCACTTCAGACACCCTCTGCTCCAGTTTTGTACATCCTTGTAGACTGCTCTCGAGAGGCATCACTGCCAGGCTGGAAACATGATAGCTTCCCTAACTCGGCTGTCGTATTACGCACGCACGCACGCACGCGCGCACGCAGACACAGGCGTGCGCACACATACTCACACACAATATACATACATATATGTGCATGAGGACGAATATACGTATATGTGCTTTTGCATTACTCTATCATCACGCGCACACATACACATATATACATATATATACACATATTTTTTAATGCAGGCACACAGATATATATATATATATATACACATACAAATATACGTACATGCACACACACACACTCACACACTCACACACACACACACACTCTCACACACACACACACACACACACACACGCACACATATACACACACGCGTATCACCACCACCACCACCAACAACAACAACACCACCATTGTTTCCGTTGGCGAGTTGTAAGCAGTGACAGAAACAGAGACAAACACAGTCAGACAGACAAACAGACAGACTGACAGACAGACAAACTGACAGCAGTGACAGGAAGAGGTGGTGGAGCGAAGCAGGGTGTTAATGTTCGTGTACGCTAAAGTGCTTGTGTTTGAGTGTGTGTGTATTCATAAATATATGAATATATATAT
>NC_068997.1:26335447-26338406 GCF_001194135.2 Octopus bimaculoides
TTTTTACAGGTGTATTCTCAGAATTGGTCCGTTTATACTGGCCATTTTTCCAACAGTCACCCATCTTTCAACGAATTTGCTATGAGACAGCACTTCCCTCTCTACTCTCATCTTCCTTTTCAAGTGGAACTTGAAAAAGTTGATGAGGCCTTGGCCAAAGAGGAAAGTGTCTGTCTTTAACCCTTTCAAACGGGTCCACCATATCACCTCTTTCGCTACAGCCACTAGGCATAGGAAAATTGCCAATAATAATAACAATAATAATTTATTCTTTTATTAGCCACAAGGGCTCACATACAAAACATTAAATGACATACAACATAAAAGACAAAAACAATAACAAGAACAGAACTAGCAGTCAAACAGTAGTAGTAGTAGTAGTAGTAGTAGTAGTAGTAGTAGTAGTAGTAGTAGTAGTAGTAGTAAATTCACCAACAACAACAACAGCCAAAAGTAACATCCCTATCGTAACAACAACAACAACAACAACAACAGCTGCTGCTGCTGCAGACAGTCAACAGTAGCAGTAACAATAGCAGTAAGGACACTCTAGAGCCTGAGGATGATGGATCGATCCTGTGTCGACCTTTTGCAACTTGTTAGAAGGTTTAAAATGATAACAATAATAATAATAATAATAATAATAATAATAATAATAATAATAATAATAATAATAATAATGAACAAATAACAGGACGGAAGATAGGGAAAATCTAGGGAAAGGTGTGTATATTATGCTGTTTATGTTGTATGTGTGCGCATGTTTATTTGAAAAATGCATACCAATGAAAGTGGCAACCGTTATATGCAGTTAATTTTATATATATACAGTTATAAAACATATACACACTCATGCGCTAAGCTTTATATACGCATACATGCAAATGTATACGCGCATACACACATACGCACACATATTTGCCTATAGACATGCATATATATATATATATATATATATATATATACGTATGTGTGTGTGTGTGTGTGTGTGTGTGTGTGTGTGTGTGTGTGTGTGTGTGTATGTGCATAATATGCAGATATATGCTATGCATTTACATATGCATACACAAATGGAATTCGGTTGGAATTTAGGACGAATCACGTTTACACAGAGAGAATAATAGAAAAAATATGAGAGAGAGACAAACACACAGAGAGAGGGGGAGGGAGAGAAAGAGACAGACAGATCGACAGAAGCAGAAAGAAAGAAAGAAAGAAAGAAAGATTGAGAAAGGGAGAATTTTTGATGTGATAGAAAATTAGAGTAAGAGCGAAACGTTTTGAATGAATTCTAATTTAAAAAATGGTTATATTCTGCATATTTCTGAGTTATGTCTCCCGTTCAGGTATGGAACACAATGTCGGTCATATGTCCACCTGCACACATTTATGTGCTCCTCGAAATTTCCGATAACTCTCTCATAGATATGTGACCCGATGCCTCCAATCACACGTCTGATTTCAGCCTTGAGTTCAAGAATTGTACGCGGTTTCTTGACGTATACCTGTGATTTCACATAACTCCATAAAAAGAAATCGCAAGGAGTAAGATCGCAGGACTTTGATGGCCACTGCTGGTCACCATGCAAGAATATCACTCGTTGCGGAAATTTTTCTTGGAGTAATGCAAGCGTTTGGCGCGAAGTGCGGCAGGTTGCTCCATTCTGCTGAAACCAGAAGTTGTCAATCTCTGTATCTTCCAAGTTTGGCCGTAACTGAGTGGATATCATGTCTCGGTAACGTTCCCCATTAATGGTAACTGCAGTCCCCTCATCATTTTCGAAGAAGAACGGCCCAAAGACCACACCACTCAGTCGCTTTCAGTGGCTACATTTCACGCTCTTACATTATTTGAGGATTTTTATTTCCCCAAATCCAACAGTTCTGTTTATTGACAAATCCACTCAAATGGAAGCGGGCCTCGTCACTGAAGATGATTTTCTTTGCAAAATTTTCGTCAACTCCTAGGCATAGGAGTGACTGTGTGGTAAGTAGCTTGCTTACCAGCCACATGGTTCCGGGTTCAGTCCCACTGCGTGGTACCTTGGGCAAGCGTCTTCTACTATAGCCTCGGGCCGACCAAAGCCTTGTGAGTGGATTTGGTAGACGGAAACTGAAAGAAGCCCGTCGTATATATGTATATATATGTGTGTGTGTGTGTATGTTTGTGTGTCTGTGTTTGTCCCCCTAGTATTGCTTGACAGCCGATGGTCGTGTGTTTATGTCCCCGTAACTTAGCGATTCGGCAAAAGCGACCGATAGAATAAGTACTAGGCTTATAAAGAATAAGTCTCGGGGTCGATTTGCTCGACTAAAGGCGGTGCTCCAGCATGGCCACAGTCAAATGACTGAAACAAGTAAAAGAGTAAAAGAGTAAGGCTTAAAATCTTCATAAGAGGGTTGGTTTGTGAAATGCCATGTTTTCTTTCAGCGGAGGTATTTGGGTGCATAGAGAACTGCTGGAATTTCACGCGCAACTGATTTCGAAAGACAGAAATGTCATTCCAAGACCATTGATAACGGCACCAACATACGAACACATACATCTCATGTGAATATTCTTAGGCACATTCATACACATTCTTTCACATACATACATTCACACACACGCACATTCACACACAAGCACATTTCTCATACAAAGTACTTATATCAAAGTAGTAATTTCATAGATAGAAGTCCATCATTTTGTTTTAGTGACCAAATCAGTCTATGTTATTATTTACGTATATAATAAGGTAGCGAGCTGGCAGAATCATGAGCATGCTGGACGGAACGCATAGCGGTATTTCGCCCGTCAATACGTTCTGAGTTCAAATTGCACCGAGGTCGACTTTGCCTTTCATCTTTCCAGGGTCGATAAAATAACTACCAGCTGAACACTGGGGTCGATGTAATCGACTCATCCCCACCTCCCCCAAGCTACCTGTGTGGTAAAAATTTAAAATAATTATTATTT
>NC_068997.1:26338416-26339773 GCF_001194135.2 Octopus bimaculoides
GAGCAAATCGACCCCAGGACTTATTTTTTGTAAGCCTAGTACTTATTCTATCGGTCTCTTTTTGCCGAACCGCTAAGTTACGAAATGGTAATTGAACCAATTCCATTTGAGGAGAGATAAAACCAAGATTCAAAAATTCTTCAAAGTTGATATGCCATTAAGGGAAAGAGACAGGCTTATTGTGAAGACATAAGAGAACATTCGTAGACACTTGTTTCTAGCTCAATAACCGTCATCAGAACGATAACTTTGAACCTTATCTCTAGAAGACAAACGACTTAGATTTATACAAAGAGGAGCGGAACACATTTATGACCTGCGTAATGTGTATGTGTGAGTGTGTGTGTGTGTGTGTGTGTGTGTGTCAGTACGCTCGTGCATGAGAGAGATTTTGCAACCAAGCAGATGCACCAAAGAACGCTGTAAATTATATGTCTTACATAATAAATCAAAGTATTACCATTTCTCTTTGATTCCATACTTGAGTATCAAGGAATTTGTTTCATTTCAGTTTGGCTGTCGCTATTGCTGTTGCTCTTGTTGTTGTTGCGGTTTGTTGTTCCTTTTGTTTGTGACTCTACTAGAACTCAGCAGCAAAATTAGAAAATTCTTTTATTTCCTCTTTTCCTGCCTTGCCCTCATCCACACACCTCCCTCTTTTTCTTTTACTTCCTCCCACCATCAGCATCTGATGGTTTTCTTTAGAACTGTAACCGTCGCTGCCACCACCTCCACTTCCAACATCAACACCAACACCAATAACAACAACAACAACAACAACGAAATTAACATCATAAACACGGTCATTATCATCACAATCGTTATAATCGTTGATAAGTCATTGGATTTGATGTCATATAAAACGCAAGGTTTTGGGGTAGGGTCCCCAAAAGATGTCTCCAAAAATTCAATCCGGGTCCTATATTTGCTTCAGTACGCTGAAATTTAAAAGTAATAATCCCATCTAAAACAGCGATCTGGCATAATTGATACTGCGTCGGACAAAATGCTTAGCGACATTTCGCCCGTTTTTACGTTCTGAGTTCAAATTCCGTGGAGGTCGACTTTGCCTTTCATCCTTTCGAAGTCGATAAAATATTGGTTTCAAATTTTAGCACGAGCCCAGCAATTTTTGAGGGAGAAAGTAAGTCGATAACATCGATCCCAGTGCTCCACTATTACTTATTTTATCGACTCCGAAGGAATAAAGACAAATCCCATCTTGGCGGAATTTGAACTCACAACGTAAAGACAAATGAAATACTGCAAAACATTTTGCTCGAGGCGCTAACGATTCTCCCAGCTCGCCGCCTCACTCCTGATATTGTTATACTCACCATTCTTGTTCATATCTTTC
>NC_068997.1:26339862-26340467 GCF_001194135.2 Octopus bimaculoides
TTACGTTCTGAGTTCAAATTCCGTGGAGGTCGACTTTGCCTTTCATCCTTTCGAAGTCGATAAAATATTGGTTTCAAATTTTAGCACGAGCCCAGCAATTTTTGAGGGAGAAAGTAAGTCGATAACATCGATCCCAGTGCTCCACTATTACTTATTTTATCGACTCCGAAGGAATAAAGACAAATCCCATCTTGGCGGAATTTGAACTCACAACGTAAAGACAAATGAAATACTGCAAAACATTTTGCTCGAGGCGCTAACGATTCTCCCAGCTCGCCGCCTCACTCCTGATATTGTTATACTCACCATTCTTGTTCATATCTTTCATACTATTTTTTCGTGTCATTGTTGTTGGAACTATTCTTATTGTTCTTCATGTTGTTGTCATCACAATAATAGATATTTATTTCTTTATTGCCCACAAGGAGCTAAACATAGAGGGGACAAACAAGGACAGACAAAGGGACTAAGTCGATTACATCGACTCCAATACATAACTGGTACTTATTTAATCGAACCAGAAAGGGTGAAAGGCAAAGTCGACTTCGGCGGAATTTGAACTCAGAACGCAACGGCAGACGAAATACCTATTTCTTTACTGCCCA
>NC_068997.1:26340477-26343067 GCF_001194135.2 Octopus bimaculoides
GCCCGGCGTGCTAACGTTTCTGCCAGCTCGCCGCCTCACTCCTGATATTGTTATACTCACCATTCTTGTTCATATCTTTAATACTATTTTTTCGTATCATTGTAGTTGTAACTATTCTTATTGTTCTTCATGTTGTTGTCATCACTTTAATAGATATTGCCATCATTACTGCTGTTTACGTTGTTAGTCTTGTTAATATTCGTGTTGTTCTGATTACTATATATAGTGTTGTCATTAATGTTATTGTTTCTGTTGCTTTTGTCTTGACTGTCTTTGTTGTTGTCGTTGTTGCTGTTATAGCTGTTAATGCTTTCGATCACAGTTCGTTTATGTTTTCAATCTTCCTGTAAATAATCCCACGCATCCAAGAATATCCGTCTCCCGGCGTCATATCAAATATAAGTTATTTGTTATCTGATAGCTAAGCGATATCTATTCATCAATGTATTTAAATATGTCACTGACCGTCTATTTATGTGTCTATTTCTCTATAAAATGCATATGCATATATATAATATATACATATGCATATATACATATTTGTATGTATGTATATAAATATATATATATATATATATATATATATATACATACATATATATATATATGCAAATATATATAATATTGTATGTGTTTGTACACATACACACACACTGTTTATAGTCAGTGTCAATATCCGTGTGAAACTATATATAAAACATTATTTATATCACGTTAATCACTACGCACACATGTACACATACGCACACAAGCATAAACACAGCACACATACAGAGGTACAGATATAAATACGTGTGTATGTATGTATGTATGTATGTATGTATGTATGTAAGCATGCATGCATGTATGTATGTATGTATGTATGTATGCATGCAAGCGAGACGTGAGAACGTGGAGATACCTGGGTTAGCGTCCAGGGGCACGGTTGGCCCACTGAGGGTGGGAAGCCTCTCTGTTGTTGTCACAGCATCTCTCTAGGGGAGAGAGAGAAACTCTGAGAGAAAACCTGCGACGCTAATAATATTCGATGATGCCGATTAGTTCTTTCCGAGTTTATGTTGTCCATGTTCAGAGAGTGCAGTTGGATCTGTGCAAGTCCTTTCCCCCCACTATAACAAAATCATCTTGCACAGGCGTCGCTTGAAAAAAAAGTAAGGCTTAGATAGATAGATAGATAGATAGATAGATAGATAGACAGACAGACAGTCAGACAGACAGACAGACAGGCAGACAGACAGACAGATAGATGTCAAAAGTAAAGAAGAATTCTTCTTCGCGTACACAGATTGTTGCTGTATCGGTAAAAATAACAACATCAATAATAATAATAATAATAATAATAATAATAATAATAAGAAGAAGAAGAAGAAGAAGAAGAAGAAGAAGAAGAAGAAGAAGAAGAAGAAGAAGAAGAAGAAGAAGAAGAATAGCAACAGCACTAATAATGATAGTAATAATAATAATAATAATAATAATAATAAGAAGAATAAGAAGAAGAAGAAGAAGAAGAAGAAGAAGAAGAAGAAGAAGAAGAAGAAGAAGAAGA
The DNA here is from genome assembly GCF_001194135.2 of Octopus bimaculoides. NCBI lineage: Eukaryota > Metazoa > Mollusca > Cephalopoda > Octopoda > Octopodidae > Octopus > Octopus bimaculoides. The sequence goes on from NC_068997.1 coordinate 26,342,024, forward strand.
AGAAGAAGAAGAAGAAGAAGAAGAAGAAGAAGAAGAAAGGATGAAGGGAGCCGGTGCTATCTGTTACCAGTAAGCAGTATCAATTGACGAGAAGTACGTAATCATAGTTAATGTCTTTATAAGGCTTTTACACATCGACTAATGGCGGTCTCTAAGCAGAGAAGAACGACTGATATGGATTGGTAGTGACATCTATAGCTTCATAGAGCGCATTCATAAGAAGCTTTCTAATAAGTTAAATGTCACAGGAGAAATGTTTGAGAGGATAAGGCCTTTCGGTACAGAACTGCAACAACAACAACAACAACAGCAAAGACATAAACAACAATGCCAACAACAACTACAACAACAACAACAACAACAACAATGGCAGAAGGCTAAGTGAGTGCGAACCTGCGAAGTATTTGGTACCAAGTAATTTCTTTCTCTCCTCCTCTCTCTTTCTGTCTCGTTCTCTCTCTCTATCTCTCTCTCTCTCTCTCTCTCTCTCTCTCTCTCTCTCCCTCTCTCGTTCTCTCTCTCTCTCGCCCTCTCTCTCTCTATCTCTCTCTCTCGTTCTCTCTCTCTCTCTATCTCTCTATCTCGTTCTCTCTCTCTCGCATATACACACGCACATGCACACACAGGCGCGCACGCAAACACGTATGTGTATACGCGTGCATGCGTGTATGTATATGTATACATATATGCATAAAGATATACATACATATAAATATATATATACATGTATGTATATACATTCATGCATCTATGAATACCTGTATTTGCACACACACACACACACATACGCATATGCGTGTGTGCATATGAATATATATATACACACACACACACACACACACACACACACACACGCACATATATATGTATGTGTATATATAAACATATACATGTATATATGTCGCTTTCAATAGGAGTATATATATTATAATTATATATTATTATATAGTAATTATTGTATATATATATATATATATATAAGAATTTAAGGATTGGAGAAAACGCATGTTATAATTGCATACTTTATAACATGCGTTTTCTCCA
>NC_068997.1:26343349-26344513 GCF_001194135.2 Octopus bimaculoides
ATATATATATATATATATATATATACATGCACACAAACATACATACATATATACATATACATGCATATATACATGCATTTCTACTACTACTACTACTACTAATAATAATAATAATAATAATAATCCTTCCTACTATAGGGACAGGGCTCGAAATTTTGTGGGGAAGGTTATATGATCGATTACATCGATCTCTGTGTTCAAATGGCACTTATTTATCGACCTTCGAAAGGACGAAAGACTAAGTCGACCTCTGGCATTTGAACTCAGGACGTAATGACAGACGAAATTCTGGTAGACATTTTTTCCGGCGTGTCTACTATTCTGCCAGCTGACCGCCCTAAAAATTGTAACGACTGCAACAACAACAACAATAATGATAATGATAATGGTTTCAAATATATTATATTATATTATATTATATTATATTATATTATATTATAATGAAGGCGCTTGGCTTAGTGGTTAGGGTGTTAGCATCATGATCGTAAGAAGTGTGGTTTCGATTCCTGGAGGTGTTGTGTTCTTGAGCAAAACACTTCATTTCACGTTGCTCCAGTCCACTCAGCTGGCCAAAATGAGTAACGCTTCGATGGACTGGCGTCCCGTCCAGCTGGGGAACACATACGCCATAGAAACAGGAAACCGGGCCCATGAGCCTGGCTAGGCTTTAAAAGGGCGCATTTGTTATTCTATTCTATTCTATTGGCTTCAAATTTTGACTCAGGGTCAGCAAGTTCAGGTGAGTGAAGATATCGAGAGTAGTTATCTTATCGATACCCAAAGGATGAAAGGTAAAGTCAACCCCGGCAGAATAATAATGGTTTCAAATTTTGGCACAAGACCAGTAATTTCGGAGGAAGGAGCTAATCGATTACATCAACCCCAGTACTCAACGGATAGTTATTTTATCGACCCCGAAAGGATGAAAAGCGAAGTCGACCTCGGCGGAATTTGAACACTGATCGTGAAGGCGGGCGAAATACCGCTAAGTATTTTGCTAAGTATTTTGCTAACGATTCTGCCAGCTCTCCCCATTCATTATATTACATCTAATTACATTATACAGAATTTTGGTTTATTTTTAATGCCCATACAGATGTAAAAAAAAAAAACCAAAAAAAAACGGTGTTGCTGATGGCGTGCTTTTTAGAGGTTTCATAACAA
>NC_068997.1:26344970-26345600 GCF_001194135.2 Octopus bimaculoides
ATATATATATATATATATATATATATATATATATATATATATATACATACATACATTACATATATATGCATATATATGCATGCATAACTATATAAATGTACATACACCCACACACACGCGTATGTATGTATGCATGTATGTATGTATGTTTGTATGTATGTATACTCATACACTAATGTATAGGTGCATGCGAGCATTCGTGCATACGCACATATATCTATATCCCTATACACACACACACACACACACACACACACATACACACACACATATATATCAAAATATTATTGCTATTTGGCTCCGATAAATCTGGCAGCAGGCAACTTTCCGATTCCTCAATAATTATCATCCAATCATATTTCGAAATAAAGATTCACCCGTCACGACCTGCTTCCATTTAATGTCTGTCCTGGAGTCAAGAGAACAGCCATGTTCTCGCTTGTTCTGCCTTTCATCACTGACCTTTCAACTCCTCCCGAATAGGAACGGGTGGAGAAATAAATGAATAAATAAATGAATGTGACGGGCAGATAGACTGACAGACAGACAGACAGACAGACTGACAATAGATAGATAGATAGAGAGAGAGAGAGAGAGAGAGAGAGAGAGAGAGAGAGAGAGAGAGAGAGA
>NC_068997.1:26347626-26348259 GCF_001194135.2 Octopus bimaculoides
ATATATATATATATATATATATATATATATATATATATATATATATATATATATACATAATATCAAAAAATTAAATGATATCTCATCAATACATTGGGGAGATATCATTATAGGAACACATATAATACAATAGAGTGCACAAGAGCACAATACAATGTAAATACAGTACACAGTATTACAGTACAAGACAATACAATGCGACACATAGAGAGCAGCATAATATTATAATACGGTACAATAGAAATACAATATTCACAATAAATATGACACTGTAAAATAGTGTAGTGGACAGTATAATATGGTGCACCGCAGTGCAATAGATTTCAGCGTAATGCAACACAATATAACACTGTATTACACAGAATAATACAATATTGCATATTATACTATAATATAGTATAATACAATACAGAAAATATATAATATAGCAGGCGAAAAGGTTTAGTTTCCGCTAACTAACATGGCGTCATTATTCTCTCTTTAAGTATGATGGATGGTTGAAATATGGCGGTGTCTTTAGTTTACAATCTGTTGCGTCTAATGACCTTATGCTAAATACAACGTACGTTTGTGTGGTAGATGGTGTATGGCTCGCTGTATGCATGTGTGGGTGTTTGTTTGTGTGTGTGTGTG
>NC_068997.1:26348269-26350166 GCF_001194135.2 Octopus bimaculoides
GGGTATGTGCGTGTGTGTGTGTGAGAATGTGCATGGTAGTGTTTATGTGCGAGTGTTTTTGTGTATGCGCATTTCTGTGTGAGTGTTTATATGTTAGTGGTCGTATATATGGGGGACGGAGTGTCCATCTGAATTCGTATATATATATCTATATATGTGTGTATTTGTGTCTGTGTCTGCATGCTTGTGCATAAGTATATATACGTATGTGTGTGAATGTCTCTCTCTCTTTCTCTCTCCTTCTTTCTCTCTCCTTCTTTCTCTCTCTGTATGTATATATAGCCATACATTCTTACATACATATATATATACATATATACTATATATATAAACATACATGTATGTATGTTTTTATACATACTTATACGCATACATATATATAATTAAAATCCCTACATACACACAAGATTGCACGCTCACACACACACACACGCACACACACGCACACACGCACACACACAAACACAGACACACTCAAGTACACAACAGTAGGTGCTTCAGGTAAGCAAGACTTTTGAGTTTGGGGTTAAATGTGTGTGTATGCGCGCGCATATGTGTGTGTGTGTGTATGTGTGTGTGGATATATGTATATGTATATTGTTCTTTCACCTGTCTCTATTGTTTTTTGTACAGTTTTCAAACAAATTTATGATATATATATATATATATATATATATATATATATATATATATATTTGTGTATGTGTGTACATGCATAAATACGCACACATATACAAATAGATAGATACATACATACATACATACATACATGCATACATATATACATATAAATGTGTATATGTATGGCAGCATATGTAAATGTCAGCATGTATATATATATATCAGTGTCTCTTCTAGTATTTGTGAGAGAATGCGTACATGCATCCATGTATGTGTGTCTGGGTGCGGTCGTTCGAGCGCCGTTTGGGTTCATTGTTGCTGTTGAGGACTGACTGGGAGTGAGGGGTTGAAAAAAAGACATGTAAAGGATTAAATGTACAAAATAAAAGGGGCAATGAAAGGGAATGAGTAAAATAAGGATTGCTTTCAAAATCGAGTTACCATACCCTTACCCAGTATTTCACTCATACGCACACTCGTACCCACATATTGACACACATGCAGACATACACACATACACACACAATCAACGCGCGCGCACGGAAGGCAATTGAATACAGGAAACAAATAAAACCAAGTTTCATCTGATTCACGAACTGTTGTATATGTCTGTATGTTCTTTTGTGTATGTGTGCGTGCGTGTGTATGTTTGTGTGTGTGTGTGTGCGTGTGTGGGAAAGTGCATGCATGTGTATGTCTCTATGTGTTTGTGTGTGTGTCTGTCTATGTGTCTGTATGCGTCTGAGTGTCTGTGTGTGTGTGCGTTTGTGTGTGTGCCCAATTCTGGGTGTTTGCATGTATGAATATATTTATATTTCTATATGTATGATACACATACAAACACACACACATATATATACGTACACACATATATAAATATGCACACACACACATATGTATATACATGCACGCATACATACGTACATACATAAATACAGATACGCGCGCGCGCATGTATAGAAACAGAAAGCGAAATATTTAACACTTCCATTCAGTTAAGATCAGAAGCCATGAAAGCCACTGCCCGGTACTGTATCAGGGCATTTATTATCATCATCATTATTATTATTATTATTATTATTATTATTATTATTATTATTATTATTATTATTATTATTATTATTTTTATTTTTATTATTTCTCCAAATTTTTTTCCATTTCTCGCCGAGTGTTTTCCGTACACCTAGGGCAGAGAAGCTCATAGTATGCATTCCCAGTTTACACACGCAAATTCACAGGTAAAATATATATTAAAAAAAATTAATTAATAACTAAA
>NC_068997.1:26354163-26356962 GCF_001194135.2 Octopus bimaculoides
TGTGTGTGTGTGTGTGTGTGTGTGTGTGTGTGTGTGTGTGTGTGTGTGTGTGTGTATAAAACAAGAAAAATAATGTTACTAACAACAATAAGAATATAGGTGACGATGATAATGATGATGATAGGGAGAAGAAGGACGAGGAGGGAGAAGAGGATGACGGGGAGGACGACGTCGACGACGACGAGTTGAAAAGGTCAAGGCAGTATAATATTAATATTACTGAAGATGAATTGAAAAACATGCTTAAAAGGTAGAAACTGGGAAGCTGTTCCTGGATTTTACGCTTTTCAGGGATTCTAGCTTTAAGACCTTACAAGGAGTAACAGCTATATACAACTGTTTCTTACTGACTACATAGAAAAGGTAACATTAACATGGCAGGCAAAACGAAAGTCATTGCTGATATAGAAAGACAAAGAATAGGAAAGAAAAGCCAGTAATTTAAGACCTATTACATGCTTAATTCTGGAAATTATCAACTGATCTCATAGTGATGTGTGCTTTGTTGTGACATACCGATATATAGCTAACAATGAATAATGCGTTCACTGATACTGCGAAAATCATGTTGGTCAGAATAAAACTCGGTATACGCAATTGAAACAGCATTAAATTAAAATAGCTGCAAATGTAATTTACTATGTAAGATACAGAGATAGATATTACATTTTAGTGCTGTTTTAACTGCGCACACCGACATTTCTCTATTTCATAAAAATCTTTTTTTTTCTTTTTCATATATATATATATTAAACTTGCTGACGATCCATGAGATGCAACGTACATTTTGAAATACGAAATCGCCGCCATTTCCAGGAAACCAAATTTATTGTTCAGATAACAATTTTTCTTAAACAGTTTCGCATGAGCATTAGCTATTTTGGTGGAAAGAGATAGTAAGAGCTTAATCTGAACTAAACCCAACAGCGTCTTCTCAGCATAAAACGTAAGTAATTCGCTGCGAGTAGGATATTGTATATAAAATATTGAGAAGCATTCAATTGTATTGAAAGCCGAATCTATACACTGCATACTTCTACGCACACACACATACGCAGGGATATAAATATACATGTGTGAGTCCCAAAAATATATTGTATAAAAATAAGGAAAGAAAAGGAAAAAAAAGAGAATATGATTGTCAACAAAGATGGCGAATTAATCGCTGGTCTGTTTGTTTAAATAAATAAATCAAATCAAATCAAATATATTGAATAAATAAACACATAACTAAACCGACAAATGAATACCAAAGATAAATAAACAAATAAATAAATACTCGATTTCACTCAAAGCAACAAAAATGGAATAAAATATAATAATCTACAAGCACAATATATGTATATACATATACATACATATATATATATGTATATATATGAATACATACATACATACATACATACATACATATATATATATATATATATATATATATGCATACAAACACATACATAATCAATGAATTGCGGAACTTCCTCATTAATTATCTCCCTTTACTGCCATTATTTTTCTTCCTTCGCCACGCCTTTAACTTTGATCTTAGAAAAGAGAAGAAAAATTGGATCAGTCACCATTTTGTTTTCTTTGCTTGTAATTTTATTGTTGTTTTGTTTTGTTGTGCTTTGTTTTTGTTTTGTTTTGTTTTTTGTTATTTTTGTTCTTGCTATTGTTGTCGTTGTTTTACATTTAATTTTATTCCATTGTGTTCTCCTCTTTCTTTTCTTTCTTCTTTCGTTCTCCGTCTCCGTTGATCACTTACAGTTATGGCAATTATATGGCGAATTAAATAAACATTTATAGTTATATTAATTTCTCGCTTGATATTCTGTCTCTTCAATCAACTCAGCCTGTAAAACGCCTTCAGATCATTACATTCGTATTACATGCATACATGTACAGACACGTGCTGCGCAGGCATACATACATGCATACACAAGCATACGCATACACATAAATATACACACACCCACATGGACACATGCATAGATACATAAATATACACACTGACATGAACATACACACCCACACACACAAACACATGAAATATGTACGTGCACATACACGCACGCACACATGTACGTGGGCACGTTCATACATATATACTTATATTTATACATCTATATTATCCAACCATGAATACATTTACACACACATGCAGAGAGGCACAATTATATATATATATATATATGTGTGTGTCTGCACGTGCGCATGCGTGTATGTAAGTATGAGGGTATATAGGTAGGTTTGTGTATGTATGTATGTATGTATGTATATATAGCATGCGTATATAGATACTTCCAATTATACATGCATGCATGCCAAATACATACGTACATACATAAAACGCATGCATGTGTATTTGTATGTATATTTACAGACACATAATACATACATGCACACATACATACATACATAAGTACGTACGTTCGTACGCACACACATACATACATACATACATACATAAAACGTATTTCTATGTATACTTACATACAAACATACATGTATACTTACAGATACATACATACATACATATACGCCAAATTCACTATCCTTCATTCAAGCTGAATATCATTATACTCATTCTCTTCTTCTTCTTCTTCTTCTTCTTCTTCTTCTTCTTCTTCTTCTTCTTCTTCTCCTCCTCCTCCTTCTCCTCCTCCTCCTCCTCCTCCATATCCTCCTCCTCCTCCTTTTTTATCATCCTCATCTTCGTTTTTTCCCCCTCATTATTATTATTATTATTATTATTATTATTATTATTATTATTATTATTATTTTCCTTTTCTTTCTTCTTCC
>NC_068997.1:26358762-26361152 GCF_001194135.2 Octopus bimaculoides
CCCTACCCATCTCATACATCACGTGACACGGGTTAATTGAATGTTACCTCATAAAAAATGTCAGCTGTGATGATTGAGCCCCAATTTCTATCGTATTTTATAGCCGCATCACCTTGGCATACAAACACATACGCGCACACACACATCCACACACACACGTACCCGTGAACAAACACATACACACTCACACGTTCGCGTGAACGCACACGTACGTGTGAACACACACATTCTTGTGAACATTCACACACACGCACACATATATACATGTGAACATATACGCAAACATACATGTGAATACATACAAACACACATACATGAATGTGCATATTCTCTCTTTTACTCTTAGAACACATATACATACAGACACACAGACAGACAAATATGCGCACACGCGCACGCACACACGCGTGCACACTCACATAGACACCAGCACATAGTTTTACACAGATACACATACTTATCCATATCCACGTATATCTATCTATCAGTTTATCTATTTATCATCTTATCATCTTATCATTCTATCTCTCTATCTCTCTCTCTTTCTCTCTCTTCACACACACATTTATATATACTCATGCACACACATTTGCATACACACAATTATTCATATGCAACCACAAAGAAACACGCGTGTATACACAGACTTCACCATGTGTGTATGTGTGTGTGTATACATACATACATACATATAGTACTACACATGCTTATGTACATAAATATACGCATGTATCTGATACATATGCAAATAGAGAGGATCACTTCCATCGCCCCCTTTTCCTTTTTTTATGGGGGTAGCTTCCCTGTTTAACAGCGCCACCTGGTTCATGGTTAGTGTCCTTCGCAGTGATCGCCTAGGAGCATACGAGCAGCCAGGTTCTCTGCAGGGGTTATCATGACCCGATCCTTCACTGGCACACATTCCCTACTCTCCCCTAAATGTCTGAAGCTAACACTGAATCAATAGATAAAATTTCTCTCCCTCTTTTCATTAACATCTATGGACTCCGATCTAGCTTAGACCACTCCCCCTCACAAACACACAAATTAAAACATCACCTCTTACTAACAAACAAACCTCACATCCTTTTCCTTTCCGAAATGTAGATGGAGTCATATCAGAATTATTGTAGATAAATCTTGAATTGGAAGAAACAAACAAAGAAACAAGAAAATTGTTTGCTTTTCAAATGTAATAAATATTTCATTGATTATTGTTTATAAAGTAATTTGATAAACCATCTTGGAAATCAATTCCATTCCGTTCATGTATATTTATATATAAACAGACAGACAGGCAGACATGCAGACAGACAGGCAGACATGCAGACAGACAGGCAGACATGCAGACAGACAGGCAGACATGCAGATAGACAGGCAGACATGCAGACAGACATATAGATAGCTAGACTGATAGATGTATATATGCATATTTAGTGTTATAATCTTTTCCAGAGTGACTTGTGTAATATGTAGTTTTGCGTTATCCTTTGTAGAGGCGCGTGGCTTAGTGGTTATAGTGCTGGGTTCATGATCGTATGGTCGTGATTTCGAATCCTGAACCGAGCGATGTGTTGCGTTCTTGAGCAAACCATTCTATTTCCCCCTGCTCCAGTCCACTCAGCTGGTAAAAATGAGTAATCTTGCGTCCCGTTCAGGGAGGAATATACAAACCAGAGAAACCGGGAAACCGACCTTATGCTCCTTACGGGGTAATATGGTCTAACCCTTATTCTTTACACGACTAGTGATGGGCACTTTTGGTTCAAAGTTTCGTGCAATGCATCCAATTGATAGCAATACTTCTTCACATTAACTGTTTCGTTTTCGTTTAACACTTCTTGACGGACGATATTCTTCATATCTCACCAAACACAAAGCATAACATTTTTCAGGTTTGGAGATAAATTCTCTTTTCTTTTTTATTATCGGGTACAAACCATAGTCGTTTTCGTTGGATGTGGTTATAGAGAACTCACTTTTCATCACTTGTGGTAATTCTACCGTCAAAGTGAACATGTGAAAAATGCAACAGGACTATACATTTCTATTGTTATATATAATGTAGATCATAACACACTCGCACATACAAACATGCATAGATAGATAGATAGATAGATAGATAGATAGATAGATAGATAGATAGATAGATAGATAGACAGATAGATAGACAGATAGATAGATAGATAGATAGACAGATAGATAGATAGATAGATAGAGAGAGAGAGATAGATAGATAGATAGATAGATAGATAGATAGATAGATAGACAGATAGATAGATAGATAGATAGATAGATAGATAGATAGATAGACAGATAGATAGACAGATAGATAGACAGATAGATAGATAGGTTTCTTTATTAGCCACACAGGGCTCAACACAGAGGGG
>NC_068997.1:26365443-26368407 GCF_001194135.2 Octopus bimaculoides
ATATATATATATATATATATATATATATACATATAAATATACATATAAATATATATATATATGCATGTATTTTTGTATATTTATGTATGCGTGTAGTTATGTGTATATGTGCTTATATGTGTGTGTATGTGAATATATATATATGTATGCATAAATTAATGCATTAAGTATGTGTGTATATATGTGTGTGTGTAATGTATGCATTAATGTAAGCGCACGTGCACATAAACATGTAGAATGAATGTATCTATATATATATAATATATATTGTATGTATGTATGTACGTATGGTTGGATGGATGGATGTTCGCATGTGCGTATGTTTAACTATGTATGTATAATTATGTAACTATATGTTTGTGTATGTTTAAGTGTGTGTGAGGGTGTTTGTGCGTGTGTGTGTACGTGTGTGTGTGTGTGTGTGTGTGTGTGTGTGTGTGTGTGTGTGTGTGTGTGTGTGTGTGTGTGTGTGTGAGTATGTGTGTGTGTTTCTGTGCTAACTTGTGCATTATTGTATGCGAATGTTGCATGGCTGAATGGCTACGGGGGGTCATTTTGCAATCACGATGTCTTTGGTTCGATCTCCCACAGAGTGGAATCTGGTTGAGTTGTAAAGGTACGAAGATATTGGTAACCAGAATAACAATTATAAAGACTATTTATCGGCTTTGGCTCTCGTCTTTTCATGCTCGATAAAATGAGTACCAATTGATTTCTGGGTTCAGCGTAATCGACTAGCACTTCCCCACAAAATTTCAAGCCCTGTGCCCACAGTAGAAAGGATTATTATTGTTACTGCTGTTATTTCTGTTGTTTTTAATATAAACACAAATGACCAGATTTGGACACAGACGGTTAGCCGATTAAAACGTAGCTTGTAGGGCATTGGTGCTTTATATTATCGATCTCCGAAAGGATGAACGGCGGATTTATATAAATGTGTGAACAATAAAACAATTGCAATTTACAAGAAAATTGATTGCGTAAAAATTTCCCAAAGGGAGAATTTCACAGGAGAAACCAAAGAATCACATCGTTCCTGGGTCGCCCCGACCACCAAAGGGACCAAGAAAGGTGTCCCTTTCCTATCTATTGTTCACGGTCAAGTGGTGAACACTGAGATTAAGCCAACTCACTCTGGCCATCTACACCACATTCACCCCCTATCTATGGAAGGATAGACTATAAATTGTGTGCTTAGTTACGGAACGAGAGTGGTATCAGTGATGTGTTTAAATTTGGAAGGAAATAGTGTGATCAATGAGGTATTTAGCAATGGAAGGAGAGAAGGGTATAAATAGGATGTTTAGTTATGGAAGGAGAGATGGGTATCAATAGGGTGTTTAATTATGGAAGGAGAGATGACATCTATATAGTGCTTAACTATGCAGGGAAAGGGTATTAATAGGATGTTTGCTTATGGAAGGGGAGAAGTATCAATGAGGTGTTTAATTATGGGAGGAGAGCGTAGTATCAACAGGGTGTTTAAATATGAAAGGAAATGCTGGTATTGATATAATGTTCGTTTATGGGAGAAGAGAAGTACCAAAAAGTTACTTAATTATGGAAAGAGAAACGATGCTTTGTTATGGAAGCAGTGATTGATGTCAATGTAAAGAGAAAGTTTCAATAGGGTGTTTATGGAAGAGAGGAAGATATCAATAAATTGCTTCTTATGGAAGATGAAAGTGGTGTCGTTAAGTTGTTGAACTATGGAAGGAGAGAGTGGTAGAAATTCGAAGTTCAGGTACGGAAGGAAAGAACGGTGTCAATAGAATGTTCAGTTTATGGAAGATGGAACAGATATGAATAGCGTAGTTAAGTACTGAAGGAAAGAGTAGCATTGGCGCATTTTATTATGGAAAGAGTGACTAGTGTAAATAGCGTTTATTTATTTATGACGATGACATCAATGGGACTTTTAGTTATGGAAGGAGACAAAGATATCAATAGTGTATTATGGAAGGAGGGAGTGCTATCAATAGAGTGTTTAGTTATGGAAGGAAAGCAGCATCACTATTTCAGTTGTGGCTGACAAGGTTTTGAAAACTGACATCATTCAATGGAAAATGTGTGAGTGCACGCGCGCGCGTGTGCATGCGTGCGTGCGTGTATGTGTTTGTGTCTGCTCGCGCGTGTGAGCATGTGAGTGTGTGTGTGTTTGTGCGTGCATGTGAGTGTGTGTGTGCGTGCATGTGAGTGTGTGTGTTGTTTGTTTACTTTGGAAATATTTGGATCTTGAATGTCAAAATATCAGGGGATTTTTTTTTTTTTTTATCAGCAGCATGGTGTTGCTCTTGTTTTTCCTTTTGCTACAATTGTTGTTGTTGTTGTTGTTGTTTCACTGACAGTTGCTGTCACATTTGTTATTGTTGTTGTTGTTGTTGCCATTATCCTCACTGTCGTTATTCTTCTCTTTTTCTTCCTTTTCTTGTTATTTAGAGTCAGTATTGTTGTTGTTGTTGTTGTTGTTGCTGTTGTTGCCACAGTGTCATCGTCTTTTTTTCATTGTTATCAATGTTGCTGCCGCTACCAGTATTGTTGTTCATACCAAAGTTGTTGTTGTTGTTGTTGCTGTTGATGATGATGATGATGACGACGACGACGACGACCACGACCACGATGATGATGATTATGATAGTGGTGGTGGTGGTGGTGGTGGTGATGACAATGACGACGGTGATGATGATGATGGTTGATGGTTGTGGTGGTGGTGGTGATGGTTATGATAATGGTGGCGGTGGTGATAGTGGTGATGGTAATGATGATGATGATGCTGCTGCTGCTGCTGCTGCTGATGATGATGATGATGATAATGATGATGTTGATGACGACGATGATGATGACGATGATGATGATGATGATGATGATGATGATGATGATGATGATGATGACGACGACGATGATGATGATGATGATGATGATGATGATGATGATGAAGATGATGATGATGATGAAGATGAT
>NC_068997.1:26370828-26371793 GCF_001194135.2 Octopus bimaculoides
ATATATATATATATATATATACATATATATCAACGTGACCTTCATACAAAAGCTCTAAGGTCGAATGGTATTTTTGACCTTCAGTTGTAACAATGTGAATTAATGTTTAGTTATGTACTGACAGAAAGTGAAAGAGAAAGAGAGGGGGTGAAACAGAGAGAGCGAATCAAAGATAGAAACAGAGAGAGAGAGAGGGGGTAGGGAGGAAGACAATAAGCGAAATATAAGATAGAGGGTGGCCTTGACTGACATACTCGCCTGTTTGTTTCTCTTGATTGATGGTGCTTAATACAGTTGGTTAATAGATTTTAATTAGAATCTAATTATTGTTATTGTTACTTTTGTTGTTGTTGTTCTCCTTCCTTTAGGCCCATATTGGCTCTGACCGTTTGGCTTTATAATCATAGTCATTTCATGTTGCATCTAAGCATAGTGTATTCCCACTATCATAGTGTATTCCCACTATCATAGTGTATGCCCACTATCATAGTGTATGCCCACTATCATAATATACCCTTGCTGTCTTGTGAGGTAATTTATTGAGGTTTTTCGAATGGTTAAGAGAATAAACTCCCACAGTAAATCCAGAGGTGCTACACCCTAAGGCAGATATATAAGGTTATGCTTAAGCAATATCTGGCACCCTTTGCCGTAACAAACTCCTCTAGACCTGGTTCTCTCGGAATGCCACTCAACCTTCGCAGTAGGGGTTCGAGAGCTACCACATACAAAAGCAGTGAGAGCGGACATCTTTGACGAACCGATCGTCTGATACAGAACGGCTTCGAAAGGAAACCGTTCACCCAAACTATCGAGTCAATGTTGTGGTACAAAGCGATAAACCACCTGAGGAAGCCAAGGCCCAAGCCGAACCGCGCAAGCACAGTCGCCAGGTATTGATGGTCAACCGTATCAAAAGCTTTAGACTGGTCCAAATGTACCAGTGCCCCACCTTTGCCAGATTT
>NC_068997.1:26374941-26375541 GCF_001194135.2 Octopus bimaculoides
ATATATATATATATATATATATATATATATATATATATATAGATAGATAGATAGATATGGTGAAGAGTGTGTCTGTGTGTGCATGTATATATGTATCTATGTATGTGAGGATATATCATATATTCAAATATGAGAATGGGAGAGAAAGAAACAGAATGCATGTGTGTGTAAAAGTGTGTTTGCGTTCTTGTGTGCATGAATATTTGTGAGTAGGTGTATGTGTGTGTGAATGTGCTCGTGTGGGTGTGGCGGTGGGGGTGGGTCGTACGTCTGTGTTCACGCATGTGCATGCATTCTCGCGCGTATGTATGTGAGTGTGTATGTGTGAGTGTGTATGTGTGAGTGTGTATGTGTGAGTGTGCGTGCTGTGATAATCAGTATAGCAAGTCGGTGTCTTCTGTAATCTGGCATCCATGTTTTAGTTTCTTATAATCGTAACAGCGTTGTTCAGGAATTCTGTCGACAGAATGCTTGGAGCTTCTAGACAAGTTACTACACACACAGAAACACACACACACGCACACACAGACACACCACAAATATACATATATATATATATATATATATATATATATATATATATATATATATATATATATA
>NC_068997.1:26381115-26382070 GCF_001194135.2 Octopus bimaculoides
ATATATATTTATATATATATATACACACACACACAAGCAACTACCCCCACACAAACACAGACACATACATAAATTGACTTCCAGCCGGTTTCTTTCCATAGACTCCACCACACCATCACGACCCCCACTATGCACACCAACCTGCATTTCCCTCATTTGCCCTTGTCGTACTCTAGGTTCGACCCCAATTCCTTATTCTGGCGCTAGGCGGCGCTCTAGTCTCCTATTCTTCGACCACAGGGCCTGTGACATTCGCCATGATGGATGAGCGCTGCGCCTGTGAGAATTCACATTTCGCTGATAGATCTGGTCACGGGTGAGCTTTAAAAATCAATAATTTCAATGATGTTTTTATGTAGGAACCTCCTCACCGCCATACAGCAGAACACAACACACTCTACGCATACAACAAGACGCTAACGCTACACTATGCCACATTCACCACACACAAATACACAAATACACATATACACATACTTACACATACATACATACGTACAACACATCATACAACACTACAGAAAATAACACTCAACCGCGCAAACTTTATACAAAACGACGCTACATCACAGCATAAAGACACTACACAAGACAGTACTGTAATAACACTGCACCACAAAACACTGCAGTAGATTGCATTACAACAAAAGTACACAACAAAGACAATGCACTTTATATTTCAAGAACACTACACCACAAAACACTTCACTCAACCGCACCACAAAAACACTACACTCAACCACACCATAAAACACTTCACTCAACCTCACCACAAAAATACTTCACTCAACCACACCACAAAAACACTTCACTCAACCACACCACAAAAACACTTCCCTCAGCCACACCACAAAAACACTTCACTCAGCCACACCACAAAAACACTACATTCAGCCACACCACAAAAACACTACATTCAACCACACCACAAAAACACTTCACTCAACCACACCAC
>NC_068997.1:26382978-26384239 GCF_001194135.2 Octopus bimaculoides
GTGCTATTTTCTGTATGTTATATATATTTGTAAGTCCTGGTGTTTTTGTTATGTATTTGTCTGAATATTTTTTTATTATACCTAAGGCACCTACTATGATAGGAATTGTTTCTGTTGTTGTTGTTATCATTATTATTATTATTATTATTATTATTATTATTATTATTATTATTATTATTGTTGTTGTTGTTGTTGTTGTTGTTGTTATTTACTTTTAATCTGCTTGTTTGTTACAATCACTTGCCGAGACATACCCAGCGTCCTGGGGCGAACGAAGAAGAGATGTTACAGTATGACTGAAAGCTTGGGGAGGGGATGTGGCAGAAGCAGTAGCGAAATATCTTCATTCATGGGTTTTCTAAGGATGTGGACAGTACTTGTCAGCACAATTATTTAGATTTCTCTGAGATATGGTTATCCTGGGATGTTATCTAGACGTTGCAGGCATTCTTTTTCTGTCATACCTAGGGCACTTACAATATTATCATTATTATTATTATTCATCTCACCTTCTTTGCCCACGTATTCCTTAAGGGATCGTGGGAACACAGTCCTCAAACACGCCTTCCATCGAGTACTGTCAAAAGCAACCGTCTCCATTTGATCCGGCTGCATCCCCAAGCGAGTCCAACCGAAATCGTGAATGTTATCCTACCACCTTGTTCGTAGTCCATTCTTGGATCTCTTACCTGCTTGATTTTGCTCGTAAAAACTTGTCCAGCGATTCTTTTCCAAGACAAGTGATATAGTGGTTAGGATATTCGGCTTAAATCGTAAGGTCGTGAATTCAATTCCCGACGACACGTAGGCCAAGACGCTTTATTTCACGACGCTCTACTCCATTCAGTTGGCAAATATGATTAGTACCTGTATTTCAAAGGGCCGGCCTTGTTAAATTTTGTGTCACGCTGAATCTCCCTGAGAACTACGCTAAGGGCACACATGTTTGTGGAGTGCTAAAACACTCTGTTTTGAACGAATTTGGTTAACTATATCCAACACACTCCAATAAATACAAGTACAATACACACTGTCATTAAGAAGAATTTCGAGAAATTCAGAAGTGCAGGAGTGGCTGTGTGGTAAGTAGTTTGCTTACCAACCACATGGTTCCGGGTTCATTCCCACTGCGTGGCACCTTGGGCAAGTGTCTTCTACTATAGCCTCGGGCTGACCAAAGCCTTGTGAGTGGATTTGGTAGACGGAAACTGAAAGAGGCCCGTCGTATATATGTATGTATATTATATATATATATATATAT
>NC_068997.1:26384955-26388146 GCF_001194135.2 Octopus bimaculoides
AACTTGTTACTGAAATGGAAACATGATTAGAAGAATGTGTTTAATAACTGAAATCGAGGTGGAGTTTGGGGGGAGAGATTTTAATTGAAATTTAGTGAAAGGGGGTGGAGGGAAGAGAGAGAGAGAGTGAAAGAAAAAGGAGAGGGGGAGAATAAGGCCGAAAAGGAGAGTAAGATGAAAAGGGAAAGTAAAGCGGAAAGAGAGAGAGAGAGAGACAGAAAAGGGAGAGTGATGGATAAATGTGAGGGAGGATGAGGAAGAGTGACAGGACAGGAAAGGTGGAGAGAAAATGAAGCGGAGGGGGGGATTGAAGGGAAAATGAAAAGGGGAAAATGTGAGGAAAAGGGGAGAGAGACTGAGGAGTAGCGTGAGAGTGGGAGGGAGAAAAAGAAGGCAATTGCGAGATGGAGGGGAAGTTAGAGGAAAAGAGGGAAAATATCCAGAATGAAGAGAATGGATAGGGGAAGGGGAGAGGAAGAGGGACAGGGGCAGGAAAGGCAGAGAGGGGAAGGAGAGTGAAGGGAGAAGGTAGAGGGAGAAGTGAGAGTAAGGCAGAATGAAGGTCGAAAGAGAAGTAGAGAGAGGGAGGTGAAAGTGGACAAAGGAGTAAAGAGGGGCGGTGAGAGATGAGAGTGATCATAGACTGTATATTAAGAGGATGATAGCGAAGAAGAAAGAGTAAAGAGAAGAGAGAGAGAAAGAAGCAAAGAAGTAGAGTAAGATGAAATTAGGGAGAAACGCTAAGAGAGAGTGAGAGAGTGTAAAAGAATAGAAAGAGAAGAAAAAGGTCTAAGGGACGAGGTTTAGGAGTTTTAATGAAAGAAGAGAGAAGGAAGAAGTAAAAGAGACTGGCGAGTGTGGAGAGGGAGAATGAAAGTCACATGATGAACAGAGGGAGGGGGAAGATGCGGGAGGGAGAGGGGGAAAGCAAATTATAAAGAAAATGCAAGAAGAAAGGGTAGTAGAGATTAATGGCAAAGTGAAAGTGAAAGAGAGAGAGAAAGACATAGATTCAGAGAGAGAGGAAGGGAGAGCGAGAGAGATTTGAGAAGGTATGCAGACGAACTAAGAATGGTACATTGATTTACTGATCTACCTATTTATCTCTGTGCTGGATTGCGTGTATATATGTCTGTGCTTTTTTTTGTTTGTGTGTGTGTGTGTGTGTGTGTGTGTGTGTGTGTGTGTGTGTGTGTGTGTGTGTGTGTGTGTGTGTGTGTGTGTGTGTGTAAGCTAGAAGAAAAGAGAGTATTCGTTACAAGCTGTAGAGTGTAATATAATCTTCATCGATGCTGAAATTTTTATTTCGCAACTTTGAGTTTTACTGTCTCTGATCTTCTGACAAAATTTGCTGACTGAAACTGGAAAACTTGTTTCCATCAATATTCAACGTGAAAAAAATAGTAAGAAGAATTTTTTTTTTAATTAGTTAACGTTAAGTTAAAAAATTAAATTACAGTATAACGCGATAGGGTTGTATACATGTCACTATATTGGTATTGGCAATGGGAGGTGAAATCCTTTAAGTTAAAACCAACCACGCGCGTAATGGTACGCAATAAAGATATAAAGATGAGTTGGAAAAAAAAGACCGAAAGATATAAGAGAGAGAGAGAATATCAAATGAAGTAATACCAAGCAGTAAAAATATGCTCGGATTTTAACTTTTTCGAAATACTACGGTGGTTCATTTGCTTAATAATATTGTTAATAAAATAATGAACACAAGAGAGAAAGAAGGGAAAAGATAAAATGGAATGAAGATAAAAATGGAATTGAAAGAAATTAAATGAAGAAACGAAAGGTTAAGGAGAGGATAGAGAGAAAGTGAAAAATAAATGAAATGTTGGGAGAATATTATAACATTTAAAATATCGTCCAATTTCAATTTTCTCAAAACATTACAAGTGATTTGGTTGATTTATAACGATTTATTTGGTTGATTTATAACGGAGTAAGCCTTGTCCAGTGCTAATAAGTACCAAGTAGTTTCGGGTTTAGGTTCAAGAAGTCTTCCTTGCAATAATATAAGTACTTCGGTTTAACAATGATGGTAATTGAGTTTATTTCTATTGTTACTAAGTTTGAAAGCAAGAATGGATCAAAATATTTTAAAAGTATTGTCACAGGTTTTTTTTTTTTAATCTCCAAATACATATGGAGAGGTCTGTTGAAAATCTTCTGTTAGGATTAACATATTAACATATGGTTGTTTGTGCCAGTAATAATCTGTCTTGAATTAATTCCCCATCACACAGACATAATATTTTTATTTAAAAGTATTATTCTATACTCTCTTAGTATGCTAAAGAAATGGTGAAACTGAGGGGACAGCTTCTAGAGATAATACAGTTACAATCCCAGCGATGAAATCATTATTCTTGAACGGCTGCTTGACATTAACTCAGCTGATATAACTAGCAATATTTTCACATATGTAGAGTACTAATATAATTTCTATTGAAGATTTTTGTAATAAATATGAGACATAGTGGAATTGAGCCAGTTCACATTAAGGAATTCTTTGACTATATTTGTTCGGATTATATCACAGAATTTTCCTAGTTCTATGCTTTTTTTTTTTCTATTGTGAAGCTAATGGTCTGGATTATTGTAATCTACCTTAATATCCGTTACGAATTACTTACAATTATTAGGGACTAAATTTCGGAGAGCATTCAGGTGAGTAGTTAGAACTCTCTCTAATATAAAGTAACTATTTGTTAGGAATCCGATAAGGGAAAAGTTTATAGGTGTATCTTAATCTAAATCGATATCTCTGAAGTTAACTACTGAAAGATTACTGTTGTGATGGTTACTATGATGGAAGGTGTACTTGTTATATTATTGTAGTAGTAGTAGTAGTAGTAGTAGTAGTAGTAGTAGTAGTAGTAGTAGTAGTAGTAGTAGTAGGGAGACGAGTATGGTGAGTGTGATGATGATGATGATGATGATGATGATGATGATGATGATGATGATGATGGTGATGATGACAGCAAAGACGATTTTGATGATTATGGCGATGTGAAAAGAAATGGAAGTAGGCTAGAGTAACATCAAACCACGTGCGGCGAGTTAAACAACATATATTTGTCTCTCTGCCTCTGTGCGCGTGCATGTGCGCACGCGCGCCGCACGTGTTTTTATATACCTATATATATATATATATATATATATATATATATATATAT
>NC_068997.1:26388386-26390689 GCF_001194135.2 Octopus bimaculoides
ATATATTGCCACAACCATATACTGTTTATTTATTGATGCTAGAAATGTTGCCCATTGTTGACGGAAAAACATGTCCTTGGGGGATAGATGGACGGGACCTCTAGAAAATTGATAAAGTGCTAATGGTAGAATTCCGTTCCAACTCTACATGCAATTGAAGCATTTCGCATAAATTCGACGCTAAAATATGTATTTTACCACTTCACATCAGACATATAAATTTGAATGGGTATATGCGTAATTAATATACACATATAGATGTATACACACACACATCTGTACGTATATGTGCGTGTGTGTTTGAATGAATACATAAGTTTACAGATAGATAGATAAATAGATAGGTCTTTGTTATGTATCTATCTACATGTGTGTATGTGTGTGTGTGTGTGTGTGTGTATGTATACGTGTGTGTGAGACGTATGATGAAGTGGATACTTATTAACATACATGTATATGTTAATATATAATATGCATATAATTATATCTATAATATCTATATATGTGTGTGTGGGTGTGTGTGTGTGTGTGTGTGTGTGTGTGTGTATTTCTCACATTTTCTATAGAATCATTATGTATGTGTAATTGTGTATATGCGTGTATACATGTGCATGTGTGCGTGTAGATCTCTATGTAGCGGAAATGATTAATGGGCAATTATTTATCATAGAGCGACAACAAAAATGTAATGAAATAATACAATACACATAATATAAAATAGCAATGGTTAGAGCGTCGGGCTCACTATCATGAGGTTGTGAGTTCGAATCCCGGACCAGTCTGTGTATTGTGTTCTTGAGCAAGACATTTTATTTCACGTTGCTTCAGTTCATTCAGCTGTAGAAATGAGTTGCGACGTCATCGGTGCCAAGCTGGATCAGTCTTTGCGTTTCCCTCGAATAAAGTCAGTGGCGCGGAGAAGGGAGGCTCGTATGCATGGGCGACTGCTGGTCTTCCATAAACAACCTTACCTGGACTCGTAGCTCGGAAGGGCACTTTCTTGGTGCAATCCCATGGTCATCCACGACCGAAAAGGGGTCTTTATACTTTACACTTTACCCTTTAGTAACAATAATAAAAACTACTAGCCGGTGAGCTGGTAGAAACTTTAGCACGCCAGGCGAAAAGCTTAGCGGTATTTCGTCTGTCTTTACGTTCAGTGTTCAAATTCTGCCGAGGTCGACTTTGCCTTTCATCCTTTCGGGGTCGATAAATTAAGTACCAGTTGCGGACTGGGGTCGATCTAATCGACTGGCACCCTCCCCCAAAATTTCCGGCCTTCTTCCTGGAGTAGAAAGGAACAATAAAAACTCCAATTTCTGATATATTCTGTATTTTTTATTAGATTAGTAATAATAGTAGACGTAGTGGAATTAATAATAGTAAAAATGATAATAATGCATTCTATAATAGTCGATTACATTGGCCTCAGTGCTTGACTTGTACCTCTTTTCATCGCCAAACAATTTACCCGGCGTACCAATAATTCTGCCAGCTCGATGCCTTAAAAACAATAATAATAACGGTTTCAAATGTTGGTAGAAGACCAGCAGTTTTGTAGGAAAACTAAGCTGATTATGTCAACCCCAGAGTTCAACTAGTACTTATTTTATCGACTCCGAAAGAATGAAAGCAAAGTCGACCTCGACGGAATTTGAACTCAGAACGTTAACACGCAGCATTTTTCCCGGCGTGCTAACGATTCTGTCAGCTCATTATTATGATTGACCGTTGACTGAACACTATTCAATTTTTTTTCTCCGTGTTTTTCTCCTTGTCTCCGTATTCTTTCTGTTGAAGAGCGTAGCTCGAAACGTCAAAGACTTTCCGTATTCCCGAGCGTCATACTAATATATACTTTTGTTATTTACACCACCTGTCCTCGTCTGTTGTTATTTTTTGTATATTCTCCCATAGATAGATAGATAGATAGATAATCTTAAACATACACCTTGATGTACTCCTATTGTGACGTCTGAGCCGATTTAACTTTTACTTCCAGTGAGTTTCCACTTTCGACTTGTTTCGAATCATTCCGCCATTTTCCGGCTGCAATTTTCACTCACCTCCCAACCTATTTTTTTCCTTTCCTTTCCTTTTTTTTTCTTTTTTCTTTTCTTTTTTTCTTTTTTCGGCTTTCACCTGAACTCTAGATTTCTCCTTCGGCATACATTTATCACCATCAACGATAGCCCCTCATTTATTCCGGCTGCCAAGGCAATTAACTGGAAACGACGGCCGTCGCTTAATGATCAGGGATGGATGATGTTGGTGGTAGTGGGCTGAGAGAGAGATAAGATGAC
>NC_068997.1:26391169-26392545 GCF_001194135.2 Octopus bimaculoides
TATATATATATTTGTCTAGATCGATCGATAGATAGATAGATAGATAGATAGATACCTGTGAATATATCTATCTTTCTAGTCATCCATCTTTCTATTTATTTCTCTGTACATCTAATATCTAAACCTCGCCTAACGATCTACTCTTCACTGTGTATGTGCGTATAATTTTATATTAAATCACCTGTTCAATAATCACCCTCTCTCCCTCTCTCTTTCTCTCTAATTACAAACATGCATGCATAAATATATCGTCATCATCATCATCATCATCATCATCATCATCATCATCATCATCATCATCATCATCATCATCATTATTATTATTATTATCAATAATAATAATAATAATATTATTATTATTATTATTATTATTATTATTATTATTATTATTATTATTATTATCACTATTATTAGACAAGTAAATTAATAGAACAATATCTGCGTGTGTGCGCGTGTGTAATTATGTCTATCTTTGTAATTATTGACTAGATATGTTTCCATTTCTTCGAATGTTTTCGGCGATTCTTTTTTTACATGAATTTTTGGCGACGAATCTGGTCATCATTGGAATACGACTCTGAAGGAAGCAATTGCAACAAATTCTCCAAAAACAAGTTTAGCTCCGGAATCGACTAGAAATTCCTTCTTAGATTCGTATCCGGGGTTGTAGCCTTAGCAGCAGTCTTTGTCACCAGTGATTTCGAAAAATGACTTTCGAAAAACGGTCCGGATCAACTTCCAGCTGTCCTTTCAGTTCACGACACGCGTTCACTTGTGACCTTCCGTGAAACAAGTGAGGCAAACATTTTGCTGCAATTGTTTTCATTCGCAATTCCTTTCTCAAAATTCATTGGCAGGAGCTCCAGGACACACAACAGTCATATCAACAAGTTTGTCGATTGTTTGGTGACAGTCTTCCAAGATCGGTTCACGAATCTTCGTGTTTTCATTCGTTTGGAAGGTCGACAGTCGCCCTGAACGAGGTTGGTCTTCAAACGACAAGGCACAATTTCTAACGCGTGAAAGCCGCTCGTAAACGTGTTCTGCTCCTTGCAGCGTCCTTGTAAGCTGTTTCAAGCATGACAAGTGTTTCGGCCGCCTTTTTCCTCAGCAGAAAATAGGATTTCATGGAAGCACGCTGTTCCTTCTTTGCAACCATCACAAAAATCGATGCACAGGGGAGAAGCACTGCTAAACAAAGGCGCACCACGCAGCAGTATGAATTGAACAGACGACGCCGTCGGCAGACTGATGCCTGAGGGTTGCATCAAGTGGCTTCTAGTGGCAGAAGCCTGAACTTCATCGGGTTTGTCCCATACAGAACATTTCTGGTTACTTTTGGCTACCCCTCGTGTGTATATATATATATATATATA
>NC_068997.1:26393416-26394330 GCF_001194135.2 Octopus bimaculoides
TTTTATAAGAAAATACCGACCAAGTCTAAATCCTCTAAACTAGCAACACTGAGACTTTCTCAAATATATTTTATTATATTTATACGTGGATTTGCAAGTTATCCATAAGAAATAAACAAAGGGGACCGAAGAACCCGATTTCTATTAAAACCATAGGGGAACAACTTCAGCACGACGACTCCCACTACTACCACTATTGTTATTATTATTACTGCTAGTTATTCGACAGCTACAACCACTCCTAGAACTCTTGACCACTATTTAATTTACTAAAACAGATAGTAGTAATCTTCTCACAGAACAAGTTGGAATTATCATGCTTTCAGAACTCAACGAAAGGACCACGTGCGCATGCAAGAAATAACAGTAAACTATGAATGTCATTCTTAATTTTAATTTCAATTTTATTTTATTAATAGCCCTTTTCTCTTCTCACATATTTTATATTCATTTTTGATAAGTTTTTTCAAAAAAGAACAGCAACATGTAAATTAATTAAAACACCCAAAAAATGTTTTCAAAATGTAGCATTTTCATTTTTCTTCATTTTCAATATCTACTTACTCGTGTGGTACTTTTACAAATCTTTTCAAACATATATATATATATATATATATATATAAATTTGAAACTAAGAACTTCTTACATGGACACAACCCCCAAAATTTGTGGAAAGCAAAACAGTACCTGACTGGTACTTAATTCTATGTATGTATGTATGTATGTATGTATGTATGTATGTACGTACGTATGTATGTGTGTATGTATGTATGTATGTATGTATATATGCATGAATGTTTGTGCATGTGTGATTACGTGTGTGCGTGAGTGTATATATAACACATAAATGCACATACGAACATATATATGTCTTCGTTTGTGCATTTATGTTATATATATATATATATATATAT
>NC_068997.1:26394919-26396352 GCF_001194135.2 Octopus bimaculoides
AAAGCCGTCCTACAAATAAAGATGGACAAGCGTGGGGAAACTTGGACAATGTTGTCCAGACGCGTGCATGGTGGTGTAAGCGCAGGCATAGAAATGTGGATAAGAAGTTTGGTTTGTAACCACATGGTTTTGCGTTCAGTCCCATTGCGCGGCAAGTGCCTTCTAGAATAGCCCCATGCCTACCAATGCCTTGTAACTGAATATGGAAACTGTGCGGAAGCCCTTTGTTTCGTGTGTGTGTGTGTGTGTGTGTGTGTGTGTGTGTGTGTTTGTCTTCACAACAGGTGTTGGATTGCTTACTTAGAAGTTCAGCAAAAGTTCAGCAAAAGACCCCGATAGAATAAGTGCCAGACTTGAAAAACCACAAAGTACTGGGTTTGATTTGATGACTAGATCCCTCCAAGGCGGTGCCCCAGCTTGGCCACAATCCAATGACTGAGACAAGTAAAAGATTAAGAATATCCATGAGTGGGACGTCTTTGGACAAAGACTGACCAACTGCTAGTTATACTACTGCTACTCCTACTATTACTACTGTTACTATTATTACTGCTGTTGCCGCTGCTGCTGCTACCGCTACTGCTGCTACTGTTCCAATTACTGCTACTACCATCAATGATGATGGTGATGCTGCCGACGATAATGAAGATGATGAAGACGATAATGAGAAAGCTTGAGGACGACGACGACGACGACGACGAGATAACGATGGTGATAATAGACATATAGATAGATAGATAGATAGATAGATAGATAGATAGATAGATAGATAGATAGATAGATAGATAGATTGATAGACAGATAGATAGAAACATACATTGGCTTTATTTATAACACATTCATCCAGCTGCGCGGCCAACAAAAAACAATACAGAAAGCAACCAAAAACAAACCAACAACACACACACACACATACATACATACATACATACATACATACATACATGCATGCATGCATGCATACATACATTCATACATACATACATACACACATATATATAGTTTGCTGGATTCATGCTATCACTGTCCCTCTCGAACCACCTGCCAACATTAAAAAGGCTTCCTGTTAAGATCTTTTTATATTATTACTGGTTTTATTTTCAAGGGCCGCATCTTGTGAACCATTCTATACGAAAGGCGACATAGATCTGTCAGGGGTTATAATCACTGAGCGAGTGGTTTACGTCACACGTAGAGGCACGTGTATTAACAACGAGGTGCCAACGGCTGCTATGGTCATTGTTGCTGGTCTTTTATTGTTTCGTCACTATAGAAAACTACTGGACCATGGAGATGTGCAAGCCGTTCGCCGAACACAACTACTGCGGTTTTTGTGGATTTACTTCTGTCTCTCTCTATTTGTGTGTGTGTGTATTTGTGCATGTATATATATATATATATATATATATATATATATATATATATATATATAT
>NC_068997.1:26396603-26401051 GCF_001194135.2 Octopus bimaculoides
ATATATATATATATATATATATATATATATATACCTATTTGATTAGGTATATTATAAGATTTGATATGTTTCTAATTTAATCGTTAATAATTTCCTTAGGTAGAGCATTTTCAATATATATATATTAATTGTACGTTAGGTATTTAATATTTTTTAATATATTTATAATTTCTATTTTTAATATGATTTTTAACTTCTAATTTTTAACTTTTACCCGTACATAATAATAATATACATATCCTGAGGTCGTGCTGCTGGATTTATGTATTAAGTATAGCCTTAATATACACCCCACTAGCGCAGAAACACATGTGGAGATTAGTTATACTACCTTCTTTCCCCACAGATTAATAACAGGTAAGATACATTTATTTAACTAATTCTATTTTATGTTATTTTAATTATTTTATTTGATTTAATTTTCTCTACGATTACGTACCATGAGGTTATCCTGAAATAGGAGTTGCTTATCCATTGGTAAATCCCCGTGTATAAAATCTTATGCCCTGTTATATAGAAATATTTATGTCTTCTGACTTTTAATTACTTATGCTGACTACTGGTAAAAAAAAATAATTAATATCTTTTAATAATTTTTATCCCGTATTTATATACTTAAATATTTCGATTCTTCGGTCGGGTATCACACTGTCGAATTTATTCATTGCGGTACAATTCTGGCTCGGCACGACAAGCAAATGGAACGTTGGCAAGAAGTCGTGAATAATGAAGGAGAATACCAGAAGGTGCTAAAAGGTTTCTGGCTCTTGGTAAGAGAAAATACAGGAGAATCAGTTATTTATGATTTTATTCAACATATTCCCATTTCGGATTCAAACACTTATTGCAGCGGTCCTTCAGTTTTTGTAAGCCCTGTAAAAGAACTCGGAAAATTTGGCCTTTCGCGATACCCTTAAAGCCAGGGACTTTTCAGCACCCCTTCGTGTATTTCTGACTGATTTGTTAAAACTTGATTTACAAAAATACTTTTGCACAAGAACACAGCGCACAGCCGGTCTGGGTATCGAAACCATGATTTCGCAACCAGGAGTGCATCACCTTATCCACTAGGCCACACACCTGCACTAATAGTCTGATAGTCTTGCAGTGTGGAAGTATTGTAGTGTAGTTGTGTAGTAGCTACAGATGAGACAATAAACTCCAGATGTCGCCCAGATGATATTACAATAGTTTGGGAAATGAATTACTTCTGAGTAACTGGAAAGTCACGTGAAATGTGACACCCCCGCCCATCATATTGTGTTTGGTAATGGAGAATGGGTTGATGGTATTAAACATGAAACTAAAGAATTTGAATGGCATACACACACACACACACATATGTATGTGTGTATGAGTATGTGTGAGTATATGTAAGTGTATGTACGTATGTATCTATATATCTACATAGCGCAGTGAAACGTTGACGCTGCAATATACATGTGTGTGTGTGTGTGTGTGTGTGTGTGTGTGTGCGTACGTGCGTAAGTGTGTGTGTGTGTGTAAAGCGAGATATAAAGAGACATGCATACAAATACATATGCATGTGCATGTATATATGTATATATATGCGTGTGTAT
The DNA here is from genome assembly GCF_001194135.2 of Octopus bimaculoides. Lineage (NCBI taxonomy): Eukaryota > Metazoa > Mollusca > Cephalopoda > Octopoda > Octopodidae > Octopus > Octopus bimaculoides. Next base: position 26,398,184 of record NC_068997.1, read on the forward strand.
GTGTGTGTATGCAGTCATATGTATACGTATGCATGTTTCTCTCTCTTTGTACACACACACACACACACACACACACACACATATTTATAAATGTATGCATGCATATAAATATGTATATTTATGTATCTAAGTACGTACGTATGTATGTATTTAGTCTATATTAGGGCGATTGTTTCTTTATGCCTATAGATATGAAAAAGAAATCGGAGCATAGACATTCCAGAAAGAAGAGTATTATAATATTAATGGAGGCTGATATTTCACGACTCGTCATCCCAGTTTTTTTGTTACCTCTCTTCAGGCTGTTATGTAAAATATAATATGAATTTCAATATATAATGCAAGAAGCAAGCTATATTTTGGTACATAATGCAATAACCATACTTTATTTTGGTGTAGATATGATTAACAAACTTTATTTTGCGGTATAATTTAATAGATATACTATATGGTGAGTTAAGCATCAGTAAGCGTCCCAACACACACCATGAAAAGAGAGATTTCATAATATCCTTTAATATCAGCATTGTTAAACAGCAAACATTTCATACTGGGCAGAAGAAAATGATGGTCTATGTCCAGAAAGGACAACTTGCCGTCTTGAATTTCTGGATGATAGAGAGTCCAGAAGTAATCTTGTTTGCAGTTTGTGGTTGCATGTTGCATTAGACTTGTTGTGTCCTTCATGAAAAGAGAGCAATGCGGGATGCTAATATGCCTACAGCTGTAATTGCCCCCGCCGGACCAGTGTTGTTCTTTATATCTAAAAGTATGCTCAACTACTGCAGCGGTGGTGGTGGTGGTGGTAACGGTGATAGTGGTGGTCGAGGTGATGGTGATGGCTGTGATGATGGTAACGGTGGTGGTGGTGATGATATTTTTGAAGCGTTAGCTTTACACTAGTTGGATATTACAACAAGTATTGTTTACTACATTTATTCATCTAAAAAACATATGAAAACATATGAGGAGCAGATGTTGCATCAACTCGCCTCTCCTTCCAACACACCCTCTCCCCCATAACAAACAGAAAACTGCCTCCTCACTAAACCTGTATATCTTCTATTTTGTCTTTTCACACACACACACACGCCCCACACACACACACATACATGCGCATACATACGCATACATACATACATACATACATGCATGCATACATACATACATACATGCGGACGTACGTGTGTATGTGTGTGTATGTGTGTGTGTGTGTATGTGTGTGTGTGTGTATGTGTGTGTGTGTGTATGTGTGTGTGTATGTGTGTGTGTGTATGTACAGGGTGCTCGGGCTCAATTTGAAAGTTTGCATAAAAGGAAAACACAATATCTCATCCAAATAAAAGTATTTTAAAAAGCTTAAAACTATCAACTAAATTATGGCTGGGAGACAACAGTTTGCTCAAAACAGCCACCCTTAGTTTCTACCACAGCCTCAAAACAGCTTCGTAACCAGGGACGATCTTCGGACACCTCCTTGATCTTGACAACCAGATCAGCCTTGCTGCTGCAGAAAGAGCGGTTGGCTTCTTTCTCAGTTGTGACCAACACATAGTAATCCGTGGGGTTACAATCGGAGGAATTAGGAGGCCGGAAATTGGGGCTGGTGAAATCGTAGAAATTCTCCGACAACCACTTCTGACTTTTATTGGATGTATAACAAAGAGCTGAATCCTGCTGCTTCACATATGGATTTCCAGCAGTAACCCTCTCCAGCCAGAAATTGGCCAGTCACCAGCAGCTTCATATAGCTATCTGAATTGCGCCTAAGTTCCTGTTCAAAGATGTATGGGAATGAACGCCCACATTGTCCCTTCCTGATGGCCACAGTTTCGTAGTTACCATTACAACTGTGCATGTCACGTCTTACAGTCTTTACAGTCACTAAGGGGCATGCTCAACTGGTCAAGTTCAAGCAACTAACAAGCAAATCTGTGGTACTGAGCAGAATATTTGTTGCAGCACATCTTTTGTACCACGACAAAACATGTATATGATGTTAACACTTCCAATCAATTAAGATCAAAAGCCATGAGAGCCACTGCCTGGTACTGCATCAGGGTATTTTCGCCCGACACTACGTTCTGAGTCCAAATTCCGCCGAGGTCAACTTTGCCTTCACCCTTTCGGGGTCGATGAAATAAGTACCAGTTGAGCACTGGGATGATGTAATCGACTAGGCCCCCTCCCTTAGATTTCAAACATAGTAGAAGGGATTGTTGTTGTTGTTGTTGCTGTTGTTGTTGCTGTTGTTGTTGTTGTTGTTGCTGTTGTTGTTGTTGTTGTTGTTGTTGTTGTTGTTGTTGTTGTTGTTGTTGTTGCTGTTGTTGTTATCAGTATTACTAATATCTACGGTGGTGGTCGAATACAAAAATGTAGGAACGTCAGTTTGATATGCGCTGAGAGTAGGGTGAGATAGGGGTCAGGATATGCGCCGATTGGCAGCGTTATATTAACCAATTAGCCTTTCTGTTATTATTGTTTGTTGTTGAGGGAGGGGGGGGGGCTTTTAATTGTTTAATAAAAATGGCTTCTTTGATTCTTCGTTTTCCCGCTGTTCTGCACTTTGTCTTTGATGGTGACTACAGGCCGAAACAACACGCAAGAATTGCAACGACGTTAATTGGTTAATATAAACGTACACCCGAAATGCGCATGTCAGAACTAGAAGTCTTAAACTGGGATCTTTACTGGAGAGGAGAGGTCGGCCTTGGGATGGGATGAATCTTTAGCTATTTTATCGATGCGAAGGGGATCGCCACATGTGTATGTGCATTTATATGTATGAGTGTGTGTGTGTGTGTGTGTGTGTATGCTTTTGCGCATATATGTTATTTTTGTTTATGTGTATGTGTATGTGTATATATA
>NC_068997.1:26401873-26402262 GCF_001194135.2 Octopus bimaculoides
ATATATATATATATATATATATATATATATATATATATATATACGCATACATACACGCATATATATATATATACATGCATACACACACACACAAATACATGCACATGTGTGTACATGTCTGTGTTGGGTGTGCATCTATGTCTATGCTCATGCTGACTTAATGAGAGCTACACTACTACTACTACTACTATAGAATGTGTGGGTTAATTGATCCATGAAGGGATTCGTTTTGATTTAATTTGACTATTAAATTGATGTGACAAGTTATTGAAGTGTATATATGTGTATGTGCGTAAAAGTATATGTATGTGTGAATGGGGAGCTGCATATGTGTGTATGTGTATGTGTGTGTGAGTAAATATATATATACACATATATACACAGATCGG
>NC_068997.1:26403597-26405122 GCF_001194135.2 Octopus bimaculoides
GTGGTGGTGGTGGTGGTGGTGGTGATGGTGGTTGTGCTTGTTGAGTTGTTGTTGTTGGTGGTGGTGGTGGCGGTTCTAGTTGTAGCTGTTATAGTAGCAGCAGTAGTAGCAGTAGCAGCCTTCCGTTGGTGGTGTCATCCAACTCATTGTGACCACTCATACTAATCATTGTCTGTTATTATTTCTTAGTTACTGTAAATGACGTTCTTGTCTATAATTATGTTGAGACTTGGTTTCACACTAATTACTTTCACGTAATTCTTGGCCAAATATCACCTACACATCTCACTATTATCTCACTGACAACTCTCTCTTTCTCCCTCTTTCTTTCCTCTCTCTCTCTCTCTCTCTCTTCTCTTTCTCTCTCTTTATATATGTCTGTGTATGCGAGTGTGTGTGTGTGAGTGTATGCGAGTGTGTGTTTGTGAGTCCGTTCGTGCTACAGATCACGATGAGAGGGATAACTTCCCTTGGCAAAACAAAAACAGACAGGACACAGAAGTGTGTCGATAAGCCAGCTGGAGGAGATGTCCTCCTGGGGCTAAAAGCAACAGTATAAATATATATATATATATATATATATATATATATATATATATATCCCTTTAAGTATATACGTATATTATTATTATTATTATTATTATTATTATTATTATTATTATTATTATTATTATTATTATTATTATTATTGTTGTTGTTGTTGCTGTTATTGAACAAGTATATATACGATAAAGTCCTTTATTATTTAAAACAGTTTGATTGGGTTTCATATGTATAAATCCCAAAAACGGAATAAGAACGTAACGGTCCGCAATAAAATCATACGGACAGATAGACGATACAAAAACGGACAGGAAAAACCAAGACGGATCATTCGTGGCCTTCTGTTCATCAGTCAAGCTTCCAATTATCATTACAGTTTCAGCCTATTACACTTAAGACTGTTCAAAATTGGTAGGCCCCAAAAATCTAACCTAAGAACATTAAATTTTTGGAAGAGAGCAAGCGAATGTGTACAACACAGACAAAAAAAAAGAAAAACGAGAAAACGTATAAGAATAATACATATGTAGTCTACATAAGTATAGAGTAGCCTATCAGATTAACATAAAATTGTTATGAAAACTGAACATAAAACCAAACACACACAAATACACACACACTCATATACATACATATATATATATTTATATATTATTATATATATTTATTTTCTCTAAGTTAATAATTAACTCCGACAAAATAAATTGGTTAATAGATACCAGGGTAGCAAAGATCAACAAATGACTGTGGTGTGACTCCTGTTTATGAGATAGAGACTCCTTGTTATTTTGGGTCCTTGAGTAAATATACAAATTTAGTAAATTGAGTAAAACGCATATGTTAAATGAATTCTTTTATTTCCAACATATGTTTCGAAGATTACAAATTGTACCTTCCATAGGAATAGGTGCTGTTGATAAGGATGTAATCTTCTCTTCAGGGAAATATATAGAAACCAGCTTAACTGTAAGACATTTTAACA
>NC_068997.1:26405334-26406298 GCF_001194135.2 Octopus bimaculoides
GAACAACGAAAGGAACAAATAGAGAAATGAGACAGGCAACATAAAGAACTATCCCTTCATCAGTTGTCCCCTCTTTTATCTACTCCACGTTTCGAAGGTAGGGACAAGACGCGACTTCGTTAAAACAGTCCTTCCCGCAAAGCAAATTAAATAAAATTTGAGATTTTTTGCGGAGGGTTAAAGTAGAAACAAATACAGGACAGTAAGAACAAAACAGTAAAAACAAACGGTGACGGCTGTTAAGCCATAACGAGGTGAAGTGGTGAATATACATACATATATATACATATATATATATTCATACATACATATATATACATACATATATATGCATATATATACATACATATATATGCATATATATATATATATACACTCACAAGCATATATAGCTGTATGTACATATGTATACATGCATGAATATACACCTTGAATAGATAGATAGGAGGAAGGAAGGAATAGATCTATAGAGAGATAGACTTGCAAGCTGTACATGTGTATATATATTTATGTAAGTGTATATGTGTATTTACTTGTACCTCTGTGTGTGTACGCACCTTGTCTTTCTGCCTGCAACTGCTATTCTTCTTTCATTCTCTCTCTCTCACCGACTCTCCCTTTCTCTTTCTCTCTCTCATTCTGTCTGTCTGTCTCGCTCTATCTCTCTCCCTTTTTCTACTCCGCCTCATTCGCCACCACCATCTCCCCTCGTATTTCCCATTTGCGTTTCGTCTACATTCATCCCATCTCTCTTCTTTCGTCTCGTCTAGTCTCGTTTCCTCTCGTCTAGCTACATTTTCCATGACTGACCGGGTGGATTGGTAGGAGTTTATTCCCTAATTAATCATTCTTACTTCGTTAAGATTCGACATGCCAAAAACACTGGGTCCCAGTACACATACGAAACAGCTTATGTGTAAGTGTCTATGTATGTATATATATATATATATATATATATATATAT
>NC_068997.1:26407084-26407631 GCF_001194135.2 Octopus bimaculoides
ATATATATATATATATATATACATAGAAGTATGTGTGTATATATGCTGTGTGCCCGAGTATTGATATAACGTAGGAATTGAAGAAATCCAGGTGAATTACTCGGTCAGCACTCGATGCACAATACCTAGTTAATACCTAGCTAACACAATGTCGAATGAGGAAGATAGAAATTTGTTTAAGTTAAATACACAGGGTGATCCATACAAACTATAAATCCGTGGATATTCACAAGTCGTTTGTATGGTACATTAGTCACAAAGTATAAGATCAATCAATTCCCACCCAAAAAAATGAAGACTAATATAGTTACATAACCTTTTCTGAAGATTACGGTCGTTTCGGATGATCACAGGAACTATTTCATAGCTATACATTGGTTTATATGCATAATTAATAAATTACATAATCAATTAATTTATAAAACAGTTAGCTCTCGTCTATTCTCGTTAGATCCTAACATTATTAATGGATTGATTAAGCACACAAATTAATATATATATATATATATGTGTGTATATATATATATATATATATATATATATATAT